>NW_027556709.1:0-52138 GCF_964204865.1 Styela clava
GTGAAAAACCGTCAAAAAACACCAATAACCCTGCTAAAACGCTTAAAAACAGTGAAAAACGGTCAAAAAACACCAATAACCCTGCTAAAACGCTTAAAAACAGTGAAAAACCGTCAAAAAACACCAATAACCCTGCTAAAACGCTTAAAAACAGTGAAAAACCGTCAAGAAACACCAATAACCCTGCTAAAACGCTAAAAACAGTGAAAAACCGTCAAAAGACACCAATAAACCTGCTAAAACGCTTAAAAACAGTGAAAAACCGTCAAAAAACATCAATAACCCTGCTAAAACGCTTAAAAACAGTGAAAATCCGTCAAAAAACACCAATAACCCTGGTGAAACGCTTGAAAACAGTGAAAAACCGTCAAAAAACACCAATAACCCTGCTAAAACGCTTAAAAACAGTGAAAATCCGTCAAAAAACACCAATAACCCTGCTGAAACGCTTAAAAACAGTGGAAAACCGTCAAAAAACACCAATAACCCTGCTAAAACGCTTAAAAACAGTGAAAAACCGTCAAAAAACACCAATAACCCTGCTGAAACGCTTAAAAACAGTGAAAAACCTTCAAAAAACACCAATAACCCTGCTGAAACGCTTAAAAACAGTGAAAAACCGTCAAAAACACCAATAATCCTGCTAAAACGCTTAAAAACAGTGAAAAACCGTCAAAAAACACCAATAACCCTGCTAAAACGCTTAAAAACAGTGAAAAACCGTCAAAAAACACCAATAACCCTGCTGAAAGGCTTAAAAACAGTGAAAAACCGTCAAAAAACACCAATAACCCTGCTAAAACGCTTAAAACAGTGAAAAACCGTCAAAAGACACCAATAAACCTGCTAAAACGCTTAAAAACAGTGAAAAACCGTCAAAAAACATCAATAACCCTGCTAAAACGCTTAAAAACAGTGAAAATCCGTCAAAAAACACCAATAACCCTGCTGAAACGCTTAAAAACAGTGAAAAACCGTTAAAAAACACCAATAACCCTGCTAAAACGCTTAAAAACAGTGAAAAACCGTCAAAAAACACCAATAACCCTGCTAAAACGCTTAAAAACAGTGAAAAACCGTCAAGAAACACCAATAACCCTGCTAAAACGCTTAAAACAGTGAAAAACCGTCAAAAGACACCAATAAACCTGCTAAAACGCTTAAAAACAGTGAAAAACCGTCAAAAAACACCAATAACCCTGCTAAAATGCTTAAAAACAGTGAAATACCGTCAAAAAACACCAATAACTCTGCTGAAACGCTTAAAAACAGTGAAAAACCGTCAAAAAACACCAATAACTCTGCTAAAACGCTTAAAAACAGTGAAAAACCGTCAAAAAACAACAATAACCCTGCTAAAACGCTTAAAAACAGTGAAAAACCGTCAAAAAACAACAATAACTCGCTAAAACGCTTAAAAACAGTGAAAAACCGTCAAAAAACACCAGTGAAAAACCGTCAAAAAACACCAATAACTCTTCTAAAACGCTTAAAAACAGTGAAAAACCGTCAAAAAACAACAATAACCCTGCTAAAACGCTTAAAAACAGTGAAAAACCGTCAAAAAACACCAATAACCCTGCTAAAACGCCTAAAAACAGTGAAAAACCGTCAAAAAACACCAATAACCCTGCTAAAACGCTTAAAAACAGTGAAAAACCGTCAAAAAACACCAATAACTCTGCTAAAACGCTTAAAAACAGTGAAAAACCGTCAAAAAACACCAATAACCCTGCTAAAACGCCTAAAAACAGTGAAAAACCGTCAAAAAACACCAATAACTCTGCTAAAACGCTCAAAAACAGTGAAAAACCGTCAAAAAACACCAATAACCCTGCTAAAACGCTTAAAAACAGTGAAAAACGGTCAAAAAACACCAATAACTCTGCTAAAACGCTTAAAAACAGTTAAAAACCGTCAAAAAACACCAATAACCCTGCTAAAACGCTTAAAAACAGTGAAAAACCGTCAAAAAACACCAATAATCCTGCTAAAACGCTTAAAAACAGTGAAAAACCGTCAAAAAACACCAATCCATGCTAAAACGCTTAAAAACAGTGAAAAACCGTCAAAAAACACCAATAACCCTGCTAAAACGCTTAAAAACAGTGAAAAACCGTCAAAAAACACCAATAACCCTGCTAAAACGCTTAAAAACAGTGAAAAACCGTCAAAAAACACCAATAACCCTGCTAAAACGCTTAAAAACAGTGAAAAACCGTCAAGAAACACCAATAACCCTGCTAAAACGCTAAAAACAGTGAAAAACCGTCAAAAGACACCAATAAACCTGCTAAAACGCTTAAAAACAGTGAAAAACCGTCAAAAAACACCAATAACCCTGCTAAAATGCTTAAAAACAGTGAAATACCGTCAAAAAACACCAATAACTCTGCTGAAACGCTTAAAAACAGTGAAAAACCGTCAAAAAACACCAATAACTCTGCTAAAACGCTTAAAAACAGTGAAAAACCGTCAAAAAACAACAATAACCCTGCTAAAACGCTTAAAAACAGTGAAAAACCGTCAAAAAACAACAATAACTCGCTAAAACGCTTAAAAACAGTGAAAAACCGTCAAAAAACACCAGTGAAAAACCGTCAAAAAACACCAATAACTCTTCTAAAACGCTTAAAAACAGTGAAAAACCGTCAAAAAACAACAATAACCCTGCTAAAACGCTTAAAAACAGTGAAAAACCGTCAAAAAACACCAATAACCCTGCTAAAACGCCTAAAAACAGTGAAAAACCGTCAAAAAACACCAATAACCCTGCTAAAACGCTTAAAAACAGTGAAAAACCGTCAAAAAACACCAATAACTCTGCTAAAACGCTTAAAAACAGTGAAAAACCGTCAAAAAACACCAATAACCCTGCTAAAACGCCTAAAAACAGTGAAAAACCGTCAAAAAACACCAATAACTCTGCTAAAACGCTCAAAAACAGTGAAAAACCGTCAAAAAACACCAATAACCCTGCTAAAACGCTTAAAAACAGTGAAAAACGGTCAAAAAACACCAATAACTCTGCTAAAACGCTTAAAAACAGTTAAAAACCGTCAAAAAACACCAATAACCCTGCTAAAACGCTTAAAAACAGTGAAAAACCGTCAAAAAACACCAATAATCCTGCTAAAACGCTTAAAAACAGTGAAAAACCGTCAAAAAACACCAATCCATGCTAAAACGCTTAAAAACAGTGAAAAACCGTCAAAAAACACCAATAACCCTGCTAAAACGCTTAAAAACAGTGAAAAACCGTCAAAAAACACCAATAACCCTGCTAAAACGCTTAAAAACAGTGAAAAACCGTCAAAAAACACCAATAACCCTGCTAAAACGCTTAAAAACAGTGAAAAACCGTCAAGAAACACCAATAACCCTGCTAAAACGCTAAAAACAGTGAAAAACCGTCAAAAGACACCAATAAACCTGCTAAAACGCTTAAAAACAGTGAAAAACCGTCAAAAAACATCAATAACCCTGCTAAAACGCTTAAAAACAGTGAAAATCCGTCAAAAAACACCAATAACCCTGGTGAAACGCTTAAAAACAGTGAAAAACCGTCAAAAAACACCAAAAACCCTGCTAAAACGCTTAAAAACAGTGAAAATCCGTCAAAAAACACCAATAACCCTGCTGAAACGCTTAAAAACAGTGGAAAACCGTCAAAAAACACCAATAACCCTGCTAAAACGCTTAAAAACAGTGAAAAACCGTCAAAAAACACCAATAACCCTGCTGAAACGCTTAAAAAGAGTGAAAAACCTTCAAAAAACACCAATAACCCTGCTGAAACGCTTAAAAACAGTGAAAAACCGTCAAAAACACCAATAATCCTGCTAAAACGCTTAAAAACAGGGAAAAACCGTCAAAAAACACCAATAACCCTGCTAAAACGCTTAAAAACAGTGAAAAACCGTCAAAAAACACCAATAACCCTGCTGAAACGCTCAAAAACAGTGAAAAACCGTCAAAAAACACCAATAACCCTGCTAAAACGCTTAAAAACAGTGAAAACCCGTCAAAAAACACCAATAACCCTGCTAAAACGCTTAAAAACAGTGAAAAACCGTCGAAAAACACCAATAACCCTGCTAAAACGCTTAAAAACAGTGAAAAACCGTCAAAAAACACCAATAACCCTGCTAAAACGCTTAAAAACAGTGAAAAACCGTCAAGAAACATCAATAACCCTGCTAAAACGCTTAAAAACAGTGAAAAACCGTCAAAAAACACCAATAAACCTGCTAAAACGCTTAAAAAAAGTGAAAAACCGTCAAAAAACACCAATAACCCTGCTAAAACGCTTAAAAACAGTGAAAATCTGTCAAAAAACACCAATAACCCTGCTGAAACGCTTAAAAACAGTGAAAAACCGTCAAAAAACACCAATAACCCTGCTGAAACGCTTAAAAACAGTGGAAAACCGTCAAAAAACACCAATAACCCTGCTAAAACGCTTAAAAACAGTGAAAAACCGTCAAAAAACACCAATAACCCTGCTAAAACGCCTAAAAACAGTGAAAAACCGTCAAAAAACACCAATAACCCTGCTAAAACGCTTAAAAACAGTGAAAATCCGTCAAAAAACACCAATAACCCTGCTAAAACGCCTAAAAACAGTGAAAAACCGTCAAAAAACATCAATAACCCTGCTAAAACGCTTAAAAACAGTGAACATCCGTCAAAAAACACCAATAACCCTGCTGAAACGCTTAAAAACAGTGAAAAACCGTCAAAAAACACCAATAACCCTGCTAAAACGCTTAAAAACAGTGAAAATCCGTCAAAAAACACCAATAACCCTGCTGAAACGCTTAAAAACAGTGGAAAACCATCAAAAAACACCAATAACCCTGCTAAAACGCTTAAAAACAGTGAAAAACCGTCAAAAAACACCAATAACCCTGCTGAAACGCTTAAAAACAGTGAAAAACCTTCAAAAAACACCAATAACCCTGCTGAAACGCTTAAAAACAGTGAAAAACCGTCAAAAAACACCAATAATCCTGCTAAAACGCTTAAAAACATTGAAAAACCGTCAAAAAACACCAATAACCCTGCTAAAACGCTTAAAAACAGTGAAAAACCGTCAAAAAACACCAATAACCCTGCTGAAACGCTTAAAAACAGTGAAAAACCGTCAAAAAACACTAATAACCCTGCTAAAACGCTTAAAAACAGTGAAAAACCGTCAAAAAACACAAATAACCCTTCTGAAACGCTTAAAAACAGTGAAAAACCGTCAAAAAACACCAATAACCCTGCTAAAACGCTTAAAAACAGTGAAAAACCGTCAAAAAACACCAATAACCCTGCTAAAACGCTTAAAAACAGTGAAAAACCGTCAAAAAACACCAATAACCCTGCTAAAACGCTTAAAAACAGTGAAAAATCGTCAAGAAACATCAATAACCCTGCTAAAACGCTTAAAAACAGTGAAAAACCGTCAAAAAACAACAATAAACCTGCTAAAACGCTTAAAAACAGTGAAAAACCGTCAAAAAACACCAATAACCTTGCTAAAACGCTTAAAAACAGTGAAAATCCGTCAAAAAACACCAATAACCCTGCTGAAACGCTTAAAAACATGAAAAACCTTCAAAAAACACCAATAACTCTGCTAAAACGCTTAAAAACATTGAAAAACCGTCAAAAAACACCAATAACCCTGCTAAAACGCTTAAAAACAGTGAAAATCCGTCAAAAAACACCAATAACCGTGCTGAAACGCTTAAAAACAGTGAAAAACCGTCAAAAAACACCAATAACCCTGCTAAAACGCTTAAAAACAGTGGAAAACCGTCAAAAAACACCAATAACCCTGCTGAAACGCTTAAAAACAGTGAAAAACCGTCAAAAAACACCAATAACCCTGCTGAAACGCTTAAAAACAGTGGAAAACCGTCAAAAAACACCAATAACCCTGCTAAAACGCTTAAAAACAGTGAAAAACCGTCAAAAAACACCAATAACCCTGCTGAAACGCTTAAAAACAGTGAAAAACCGTCAAAAAACACCAATAACCCTGCTGAAACGCTTAAAAACAGTGAAAAACCGTCAAAAAACACCAATAATCCTGCTAAAACGCTTAAAAACAGTGAAAAACCGTCAAAAAACACCAATAACCCTGCTAAAACGCTTAAAAACAGTGAAAAACCGTCAAAAAACACCAATAACCCTGCTGAAACGCTTAAAAACACTGAAAAACCGTCAAAAAACACCAATAACCCTGCTAAAACGCTTAAAAACAGTGATAAACCGTCAAAAAACACCAATAACCCTGCTGAAACGCTTAAAAACAGTGGAAAACCGTCAAAAAACACCAATAACCCTGCTAAAACGCTTAAAAACAGTGAAAAACCGTCAAAAAACACCAATAACCCTGCTGAAACGCTTAAAAACAGTGAAAAACCTTCAAAAAACACCAATAACCCTGCTGAAACGCTTAAAAACAGTGAAAAACCGTCAAAAAACACCAATAATCCTGCTAAAACGCTTAAAAACAGTGAAAAACCGTCAAAAAACACCAATAACCCTGCTAAAACGCTTAAAAACAGTGAAAAACCGTCAAAAAACACCAATAACCCTGCTGAAACGCCTAAAAACAGTGAAAAACCGTCAAAAAACACCAATAACCCTGCTAAAACGCTCAAAAACAGTGAAAAACCGTCAAAAAACACCAATAACCCTGCTAAAACGCTTAAAAACAGTGAAAAACCGTCAAGAAACATCAATAACCCTGCTAAAACGCTTAAAAACAGTGAACAACCGTCAAAAAACACCAATAAACCTGCTAAAACGCTTAAAAACAGTGAAAAACCGTCAAAAAACACCAATAACCCTGCTAAAACGCTTAAAAACAGTGAAAAACCGTCAAAAAACACCAATAACCCTGCTGAAACGCTTAAAAACAGTGAAAAACCGTCAAAAAACACCAATAACCCTGCTAAAACGCTTAAAAACAGTGAAAAACCGTCAAAAAACACCAATAACCCTGCTAAAACGCTTAAAAACAGTGAAAAACCGTCAAAAAACACCAATAACCCTGCTAAAACGGTTAAAAACAGTGAAAAACCGTCAAAAAACACCAATAACCCTGCTAAAACGCATAAAAACAGTGAAAAACCGTCAAAAAACAACAATAACCCTGCTAAAACGCTTAAAAACAGTGAAAAACCGTCAAGAAACATCAATAACCCTGCTAAAATGCTTAAAAACAGTGAAAAACCGTCAAAAAACACCAATAAACCTGCTAAAACGCTTAAAAACAGTGAAAAACCGTCAAAAAACACCAATAACCCTGCTAAAACGCTTAAAAACAGTGAAAATCCGTCAAAAAACACCAATAACCCTGCTGAAACGCTTAAAAACAGTGAAAAACCGTCAAAAAACACCAATAACTCTGCTAAAACGCTTAAAAACATTGAAAAACCGTCAAAAAACACCAATAACCCTGCTAAAACGCTTAAAAACAGTGGAAAACCGTCAAAAAACACCAATAACCCTGCTAAAACGCTTAAAAACAGTGAAAAACCGTCAAAAAACACCAATAACCCTGCTGAAACGCTTAAAAACAGTGAAAAACCTTCAAAAAACACCAATAACCCTGCTGAAACGCTTAAAAACAGTGAAAAACCGTCAAAAAACACCAATAATCCTGCTAAAACGCTTAAAAACAGTGAAAAACCGTCAAAAAACACCAATAACCCTGCTAAAACGCTTAAAAACAGTGAAAAACCGTCAAAAAACACCAATAACCCTGCTGAAACGCCTAAAAACAGTGAAAAACCGTCAAAAAACACCAATAACCCTGCTAAAACGCTCAAAAACAGTGAAAAACCGTCAAAAAACACCAATAATCCTGCTAAAACGCTTAAAAACAGTGAAAAACCGTCAAGAAACATCAATAACCCTGCTAAAACGCTTAAAAACAGTGAACAACCGTCAAAAAACACCAATAAACCTGCTAAAACGCTTAAAAACAGTGAAAAACCGTCAAAAAACACCAATAACCCTGCTAAAACGCTTAAAAACAGTGAAAAACCGTCAAAAAACACCAATAACCCTGCTGAAACGCTTAAAAACAGTGAAAAACCGTCAAAAAACACCAATAACCCTGCTAAAACGCTTAAAAACAGTGAAAAACCGTCAAAAAACACCAATAACCCTGCTAAAACGGTTAAAAACAGTGAAAAACCGTCAAAAAACACCAATAACCCTGCTAAAACGCATAAAAACAGTGAAAAACCGTCAAAAAACAACAATAACCCTGCTAAAACGCTTAAAAACAGTGAAAAACCGTCAAGAAACATCAATAACCCTGCTAAAACGCTTAAAAACAGTGAAAAACCGTCAAAAAACACCAATAAACCTGCTAAAACGCTTAAAAACAGTGAAAAACCGTCAAAAAACACCAATAACCCTGCTAAAACGCTTAAAAACAGTGAAAATCCGTCAAAAAACACCAATAACCCTGCTGAAACGCTTAAAAACAGTGAAAAACCGTCAAAAAACACCAATAACTCTGCTAAAACGCTTAAAAACATTGAAAAACCGTCAAAAAACACCAATAACCCTGCTAAAACGCTTAAAAACAGTGCAAATCCGTCAAAAAACACCAATAACCGTGCTGAAACGCTTAAAAACAGTGAAAAACCGTCAAAAAACACCAATAACCGTGCTGAAACGCTTAAAAACAGTGAAAAACCGTCAAAAAACACCAATAACCCTGCTAAAACGCTTAAAAACAGTGGAAAACCGTCAAAAAACACCAATAACCCTGCTGAAACGCTTAAAAACAGTGAAAAACCGTCAAAAAACACCAATAACCCTGCTGAAACGCTTAAAAACAGTGGAAAACCGTCAAAAAACACCAATAACCCTGCTAAAACGCTTAAAAACAGTGAAAAACCGTCAAAAAACACCAATAACCCTGCTAAAACGCCTAATAACAGTGAAAAACCGTCAAAAAACACCAATAACTCTGCTAAAACGCTCAAAAACAGTGAAAAACCGTCAAAAAACACCAATAACCCTGCTAAAACGCTTAAAAACAGTGAAAAACGGTCAAAAAACACCAATAACTCTGCTAAAACGCTTAAAAACAGTTAAAAACCGTCAAAAAACACCAATAACCCTGCTAAAACGCTTAAAAACAGTGAAAAACCGTCAAAAAACACCAATAATCCTGCTAAAACGCTTAAAAACAGTGAAAAACAGTCAAAAAACACCAATCCATGCTAAAACGCTTAAAAACAGTGAAAAACCGTCAAAAAACACCAATAACCCTGCTAAAACGCTTAAAAACAGTGAAAAACCGTCAAAAAACACCAATAACCCTGCTAAAACGCTTAAAAACAGTGAAAACCCGTCAAAAAACACCAATAACCCTGCTAAAACGCTTAAAAACAGTGAAAAACCGTCAAGAAACACCAATAACCCTGCTAAAACGCTTAAAACAGTGAAAAACCGTCAAAAGACACCAATAAACCTGCTAAAACGCTTAAAAACAGTGAAAAATCGTCAAAAAACATCAATAACCCTGCTAAAACGCTTAAAAACAGTGAAAATCCGTCAAAAAACACCAATAACCCTGCTGAAACGCTTAAAAACAGTGAAAAACCGTAAAAAAAACACCAATAACCCTGCTAAAACGCTTAAAAACAGTGAAAAACAGTCAAAAAACACCAATAACCCTGCTGAAACGCTTAAAAACAGTGAAAAACCGTCAAAAAACACCAATAATCCTGCTAAAACGCTTAAAAACAGTGAAAAACCGTCAAAAAACACCAATAACCCTGCTAAAACGCTTAAAAACAGTGAAAAACCGTCAAAAAACACCAATAACCCTGCTAAAACGCTTAAAAACAGTGAAAACCCGTCAAAAAACACCAATAACCCTGCTAAAACGCTTAAAAACAGTGAAAAACCGTCAAGAAACACCAATAACCCTGCTAAAACGCTTAAAACAGTGAAAAACCGTCAAAAGACACCAATAAACCTGCTAAAACGCTTAAAAACAGTGAAAAATCGTCAAAAAACATCAATAACCCTGCTAAAACGCTTAAAAACAGTGAAAATCCGTCAAAAAACACCAATAACCCTGCTGAAACGCTTAAAAACAGTGAAAAACCGTCAAAAAACACCAATAACCCTGCTTAAACGCTTAAAAACAGTGAAAATCCGTCAAAAAACACCAATAACCCTGCTGAAACGCTTAAAAACAGTTGAAAACCGTCAAAAAACACCAATAACCCTGCTAAAACGCTTAAAAACAGAGAAAAACAGTCAAAAAACACCAATAACCCTGCTGAAACGCTTAAAAACAGTGAAAAACCTTCAAAAAACACCAATAACCCTGCTGAAACGCTTAAAAACAGTGAAAAACCGTCAAAAAACACCAATAACCCTGCTGAAACGCTTAAAAACAGTGAAAAACCGTCAAAAAACACCAATAACCCTGCTAAAACGCTTAAAAACAGTGAAAAACCGTCAAAAAACACAAATAACCCTGCTGAAACGCTTAAAAACAGTGAAAAACCGTCAAAAAACACCAATAACCCTGCTAAAACGCTTAAAAACAGTGAAAAACCGTCAAAAAACACCAATAACCCTGCTAAAACGCTTAAAAACAGTGAAAAACCGTCAAAAAACACCAATAACCCTGCTAAAACGCTTAAAAACAGTGAAAAACCGTCAAGAAACATCAATAACCCTGCTAAAACGCTTAAAAACAGTGAAAAACCGTCAAAAAACACCAATAAACCTGCTAAAACGCTTAAAAACAGTGAAAAACCGTCAAAAAACACCAATAACCCTGCTAAAACGCTTAAAAACAGTGAAAATCCGTCAAAAAACACCAATAACCCTGCTAAAACGCTTAAAAACAGTGAAAAACCGTCAAAAAACACCAATAACTCTGCTAAAACGCTTAAAAACATTGAAAAACCGTCAAAAAACACCAATAACCCTGCTAAAACGCTTAAAAACAGTGAAAATCCGTCAAAAAACACCAATAACCGTGCTGAAACGCTTAAAAACAGTGAAAAACCGTCAAAAAACACCAATAACCCTGCTAAAACGCTTAAAAACAGTGGAAAACCGTCAAAAAACACCAATAACCCTGCTGAAACGCTTAAAAACAGTGAAAAACCGTCAAAAAACACCAATAACCCTGCTGAAACGCTTAAAAACAGTGGAAAACCGTAAAAAAAACACCAATAACCCTGCTAAAACGCTTAAAAACAGTGAAAAACAGTCAAAAAACACCAATAACCCTGCTGAAACGCTTAAAAACAGTGAAAAACCGTCAAAAAACACCAATAATCCTGCTAAAACGCTTAAAAACAGTGAAAAACCGTCAAAAAACACCAATAACCCTGCTAAAACGCTTAAAAACAGTGAAAAACCGTCAAAAAACACCAATAACCCTGCTGAAACGCTTAAAAACAGTGAAAAACCGTCAAAAAACACCAATAATCCTGCTAAAACGCTTAAAAACAGTGAAAAATCGTCAAAAAACACCAATAACCCTGCTGAAACGCTTAAAAACAGTGGAAAACCGTCAAAAAACACCAATAACCCTGCTAAAACGCTTAAAAACAGTGAAAAACCGTCAAAAAACACCAATAACCATGCTAAAACGCTTAAAAACAGTGAAAAACCGTCAAAAAACACCAATAACCCTGCTAAAACGCTTAAAAACAGTGAAAAACCGTCAAAAAACACCAATAACCCTGCTGAAACGCTTAAAAACAGTGAAAAACCGTCAAAAAACACCAATAACCCTGCTAAAACGCATAAAAACAGTGAAAAACCGTCAAAAAACACAAATAACCCTGCTGAAACGCTTAAAAACAGTGAAAAACCGTCAAAAAACACCAATAACCCTGCTAAAACGCTTAAAAACAGTGAAAAACCGTCAAAAAACACCAATAACCCTGCTAAAACGCTTAAAAACAGTGAAAAACCGTCAAAAAACACCAATAACCCTGCTAAAACGCTTAAAAACAGTGAAAAACCGTCAAGAAACATCAATAACCCTGCTAAAACGCTTAAAAACAGTGAAAAACCGTCAAAAAACACCAATAAACCTGCTAAAACGCTTAAAAACAGTGAAAAACCGTCAAAAAACACCAATAACCCTGCTAAAACGCTTAAAAACAGTGAAAATCCGTCAAAAAACACCAATAACCCTGCTGAAACGCTTAAAAACAGTGAAAAACCGTCAAAAAACACCAATAACTCTGCTAAAACGCTTAAAAACATTGAAAAACCGTCAAAAAACACCAATAACCCTGCTAAAACGCTTAAAAACAGTGAAAATCCGTCAAAAAACACCAATAACCGTGCTGAAACGCTTAAAAACAGTGAAAAACCGTCAAAAAACACCAATAACCCTGCTAAAACGCTTAAAAACAGTGGAAAACCGTCAAAAAACACCAATAACCCTGCTGAAACGCTTAAAAACAGTGAAAAACCGTCAAAAAACACCAATAACCCTGCTGAAACGCTTAAAAACAGTGGAAAACCGTCAAAAAACACCAATAACCCTGCTAAAACGCTTAAAAACAGTGAAAAACAGTCAAAAAACACCAATAACCCTGCTGAAACGCTTAAAAACAGTAAAAACCGTCAAAAAACACCAATAATCCTGCTAAAACGCTTAAAAACAGTGAAAAACCGTCAAAAAACACCAATAACCCTGCTAAAACGCACAAAAACAGTGAAAAACCGTCAAAAAACACCAATAACCCTGCTGAAACGCTTAAAAACAGTGAAAAACCGTCAAAAAACACCAATAATCCTGCTAAAACGCTTAAAAACAGTGAAAAATCGTCAAAAAACACCAATAACCCTGCTGAAACGCTTAAAAACAGTGGAAAACCGTCAAAAAACACCAATAACCCTGCTAAAACGCTTAAAAACAGTGAAAAACCGTCAAAAAACACCAATAACCATGCTAAAACGCTTAAAAACAGTGAAAAACCGTCAAAAAACACCAATAACCATGCTAAAACGCTTAAAAACAGTGAAAAACCGTCAAAAAACACCAATAACCCTGCTAAAACGCTTAAAAACAGTGAAAAACCGTCAAGAAACATCAATAACCCTGCTAAAACGCTTAAAAACAGTGAACAACCGTCAAAAAACACCAATAAACCTGCTGAAACGCTTAAAAACAGTGAAAAACCGTCAAAAAACACCAATAATCCTGCTAAAACGCTTAAAAACAGTGAAAAACCGTCAAAAAACACCAATAACCCTGCTAAAACGCTTAAAAACAGTGAAAAACCGTCAAAAAACACCAATAACCCTGCTGAAACGCTTAAAAACAGTGAAAAACCGTCAAAAAACACCAATAATCCTGCTAAAACGCTTAAAAACAGTGAAAAATCGTCAAAAAACACCAATAACCCTGCTGAAACGCTTAAAAACAGTGAAAAACCGTCAAAAAACACCAATAACCCTGCTAAAACGCTTAAAAACAGTGGAAAACCGTCAAAAAACACCAATAACCCTGCTGAAACGCTTAAAAACAGTGAAAAACCGTCAAAAAACACCAATAACCCTGCTGAAACGCTTAAAAACAGTGGAAAACCGTAAAAAAAACACCAATAACCCTGCTAAAACGCTTAAAAACAGTGAAAAACAGTCAAATAACACCAATAACCCTGCTGAAACGCTTAAAAACAGTGAAAAACCGTCAAAAAACACCAATAATCCTGCTAAAACGCTTAAAAACAGTGGAAAACCGTCAAAAAACACCAATAACCCTGCTGAAACGCTTAAAAACAGTGAAAAACCGTCAAAAAACACCAATAACCCTGCTGAAACGCTTAAAAACAGTGGAAAACCGTAAAAAAAACACCAATAACCCTGCTAAAACGCTTAAAAACAGTGAAAAACCGTCAAAAAACACCAATAACCCTGCTGAAACGCTTAAAAACAGTGAAAAACCGTCAAAAAACACCAATAATCCTGCTAAAACGCTTAAAAACAGTGAAAAATCGTCAAAAAACACCAATAACCCTGCTGAAACGCTTAAAAACAGTGGAAAACCGTCAAAAAACACCAATAACCATGCTAAAACGCTTAAAAACAGTGAAAAACCGTCAAAAAACACCAATAACCATGCTAAAACGCTTAAAAACAGTGAAAAACCGTCAAAAAACACCAATAACCCTGCTAAAACGCTTAAAAACAGTGAAAAACCGTCAAAAAACACCAATAACCCTGCTGAAACGCTTAAAAACAGTGAAAAACCGTCAAAAAACACCAATAACCCTGCTAAAACGCTTAAAAACAGTGAAAAACCGTCAAAAAACACAAATAACCCTGCTGAAACGCTTAAAAACAGTGAAAAACCGTCAAAAAACACCAATAACCCTGCTAAAACGCTTAAAAACAGTGAAAAACCGTCAAAAAACACCAATAACCCTGCTAAAACGCTTAAAAACAGTGAAAAACCGTCAAAAAACACCAATAACCCTGCTAAAACGCTTAAAAACAGTGAAAAACCGTCAAGAAACATCAATAACCCTGCTAAAACGCTTAAAAACAGTGAAAAACCGTCAAAAAACACCAATAAACCTGCTAAAACGCTTAAAAACAGTGAAAAACCGTCAAAAAACACCAATAACCCTGCTAAAACGCTTAAAAACAGTGAAAATCCGTCAAAAAACACCAATAACCCTGCTGAAACGCTTAAAAACAGTGAAAAACCGTCAAAAAACACCAATAACTCTGCTAAAACGCTTAAAAACATTGAAAAACCGTCAAAAAACACCAATAACCCTGCTAAAACGCTTAAAAACAGTGAAAATCCGTCAAAAAACACCAATAACCGTGCTGAAACGCTTAAAAACAGTGAAAAACCGTCAAAAAACACCAATAACTCTGCTAAAACGCTTAAAAACAGTGGAAAACCGTCAAAAAACACCAATAACCCTGCTGAAACGCTTAAAAACAGTGAAAAACCGTCAAAAAACACCAATAACCCTGCTGAAACGCTTAAAAACAGTGGAAAACCGTCAAAAAACACCAATAACCCTGCTAAAACGCTTAAAAACAGTGAAAAACAGTCAAAAAACACCAATAACCCTGCTGAAACGCTTAAAAACAGTAAAAACCGTCAAAAAACACCAATAATCCTGCTAAAACGCTTAAAAACAGTGAAAAACCGTCAAAAAACACCAATAACCCTGCTAAAACGCTTAAAAACAGTGAAAAACCGTCAAAAAACACCAATAACCCTGCTGAAACGCTTAAAAACAGTGAAAAACCGTCAAAAAACACCAATAATCCTGCTAAAACGCTTAAAAACAGTGAAAAATCGTCAAAAAACACCAATAACCCTGCTGAAACGCTTAAAAACAGTGGAAAACCGTCAAAAAACACCAATAACCCTGCTAAAACGCTTAAAAACAGTGAAAAACCGTCAAAAAACACCAATAACCATGCTAAAACGCTTAAAAACAGTGAAAAACCGTCAAAAAACACCAATAACCATGCTAAAACGCTTAAAAACAGTGAAAAACCGTCAAAAAACACCAATAACCCTGCTAAAACGCTTAAAAACAGTGAAAAACCGTCAAGAAACATCAATAACCCTGCTAAAACGCTTAAAAACAGTGAACAACCGTCAAAAAACACCAATAAACCTGCTAAAACGCTTAAAAACAGTGAAAGACCGTCAAAAAACACCAATAACCCTGCTAAAACGCCTAAAAACATTGAAAAACCGTCAAAAAACACCAATAACCCTGCTGAAACGCTTAAAAACAGTGAAAAACCGTCAAAAAACACCAATAACCCTGCTAAAACGCTTAAAAACAGTGAAAAACCGTCAAAAAACACAAATAACGCTGCTGAAACGATTAAAAACAGTGAAAAACCGTCAAAAAACACCAATAACCCTGCTAAAACGCTTAAAAACAGTGAAAAACCGTCAAAAAACACCAATAACCCTGCTAAAACGCTTAAAAACAGTGAAAAACCGTCAAAAAACACCAATAACCCTGCTAAAACGCTTAAAAACAGTGAAAAACCGTCAAGAAACATCAATAACCCTGCTAAAACGCTTAAAAACAGTGAAAAACCGTCAAAAAATCCCAATAAACCTGCTAAAACGCTTAAAAACAGTGAAAAACCGTCAAAAAACACCAATAACCCTGCTAAAACGCTTAAAAACAGTGAAAATCCGTCAAAAAACACCAATAACCCTGCTAAAACGCTTAAAAACAGTGAAAAACCGTCAAAAAACACCAATAAACCTGCTAAAACGCTTAAAAACAGTCAAAAACACCAATAACCCTGCTAAAACGCTTAAAAACAGTGAAAATCCGTCAAAAAACACCAATAACCCTGCTGAAACGCTTAAAAACAGTGAAAAACAGTCAAAAAACACCAATCCATGCTAAAACGCTTAAAAACAGTGAAAAACCGTCAAAAAACACCAATAACCCTGCTAAAACGCTTAAAAACAGTGAAAAACCGTCAAAAAACACCAATAACCCTGCTAAAACGCTTAAAAACAGTGAAAAACCGTCAAAAAACACCAATAACCCTGCTAAAACGCTTAAAAACAGTGAAAAACCGTCAAGAAACACCAATAACCCTGCTAAAACGCTTAAAACAGTGAAAAACCGTGAAAAGACACCAATAAACCTGCTAAAACGCTTAAAAACAGTGAAAAACCGTCAAAAAACACCAATAACCCTGCTGAAACGCTTAAAAACAGTGAAAAACCGTCAAAAAACACCAATAATCCTGCTAAAACGCTTAAAAACAGTGAAAAACCGTCAAAAAACACCAATAACCCTGCTAAAACGCTTAAAAACAGTGAAAAACCGTCAAAAAACACCAATAACCCTGCTAAAACGCTTAAAAACAGTGAAAAACCGTCAAGAAACATCAATAACCCTGCTAAAACGCTTAAAAACAGTGAAAAACCGTCAAAAAACACCAATAAACCTGCTAAAACGCTTAAAAACAGTGAAAAACCGTCAAAAAACACCAATAACCCTGCTAAAACGCTTAAAAACAGTGAAAATCCGTCAAAAAACACCAATAACCCTGCTGAAACGCTTAAAAACAGTGAAAAACCGTCAAAAAACACCAATAACTCTGCTAAAACGCTTAAAAACATTGAAAAACCGTCAAAAAACACCAATAACCCTGCTAAAACGCTTAAAAACAGTGAAAATCCGTCAAAAAACACCAATAACCGTGCTGAAACGCTTAAAAACAGTGAAAAACCGTCAAAAAACACCAATAACCCTGCTAAAACGCTTAAAAACAGTGGAAAACCGTCAAAAAACACCAATAACCCTGCTGAAACGCTTAAAAACAGTGAAAAACCGTCAAAAAACACCAATAACCCTGCTGAAACGCTTAAAAACAGTGGAAAACCGTCAAAAAACACCAATAACCCTGCTAAAACGCTTAAAAACAGTGAAAAACAGTCAAAAAACACCAATAACCCTGCTGAAACGCTTAAAAACAGTGAAAAACAGTCAAAAAACACCAATAATCCTGCTAAAACGCTTAAAAACAGTGAAAAACCGTCAAAAAACACCAATAACCCTGCTAAAACGCTTAAAAACAGTGAAAAACCGTCAAAAAACACCAATAACCCTGCTGAAACGCTTAAAAACAGTGAAAAACCGTCAAAAAACACCAATAATCCTCCTAAAACGCTTAAAAACACTGAAAAACCGTCAAAAAACACCAATAACCCTGCTGAAACGCTTAAAAACAGTGGAAAACCGTCAAAAAACACCAATAACCCTGCTAAAACGCTTAAAAACAGTGAAAAACCGTCAAAAAACACCAATAACCATGCTAAAACGCTTAAAAACAGTGAAAAACCGTCAAAAAACACCAATAACCCTGCTAAAACGCTTAAAAACAGTGAAAAACCGTCAAGAAACATCAATAACCCTGCTAAAACGCTTAAAAACAGTGAACAACCGTCAAAAAACACCAATAAACCTGCTAAAACGCTTAAAAACAGTGAAAGACCGTCAAAAAACACCAATAACCCTGCTAAAACGCTTAAAAACATTGAAAAACCGTCAAAAAACACCAATAACCCTGCTGAAACGCTTAAAAACAGTGAAAAACCGTCAAAAAACACCAATAACCCTGCTAAAACGCTTAAAAACAGTGAAAAACCGTCAAAAAACACAAATAACGCTGCTGAAACGATTAAAAACAGTGAAAAACCGTCAAAAAACACCAATGACCCTGCTAAAACGCTTAAAAACAGTGAAAAACCGTCAAAAAACACCAATAACCCTGCTAAAACGCTTAAAAACAGTGAAAAACCGTCAAAAAACACCAATAACCCTGCTGAAACGCTTAAAAACAGTGAAAAACCGTCAAGAAACATCAATAACCCTGCTAAAACGCTTAAAAACAGTGAAAAACCGTCAAAAAACCCCAATAAACCTGCTAAAACGCTTAAAAACAGTGAAAAACCGTCAAAAAACACCAATAACCCTGCTAAAACGCTTAAAAACAGTGAAAATCCGTCAAAAAACACCAATAACCCTGCTAAAACGCTTAAAAACAGTGAAAAACCGTCAAAAAACACCAATAAACCTGCTAAAACGCTTAAAAACAGTCAAAAACACCAATAACCCTGCTAAAACGCTTAAAAACAGTGAAAATCCGTCAAAAAACACCAATAACCCTGCTGAAACGCTTAAAAACAGTGAAAAACCGTCAAAAAACACCAATAAACCTGCTAAAACGCTTAAAAACATTGAAAAACCGTCAAAAAACACCAATAACCCTGCTAAAACGCTTAAAAACAGTGAAAATTCGTCAAAAAACACCAATAACCGTGCTGAAACGCTTAAAAACAGTGAAAAACCGTCAAAAAACACCAATAACCCTGCTAAAACGCTTAAAAACAGTGAAAAACAGTCAAAAAACACCAATAACCCTGCTGAAACGCTTAAAAACAGTGAAAAACAGTCAAAAAACACCAATAATCCTGCTAAAACGCTTAAAAACAGTGAAAAACCGTCAAAAAACACCAATAACCCTGCTAAAACGCTTAAAAACAGTGAAAAACCGTCAAAAAACACCAATAACCCTGCTGAAACGCTTAAAAACAGTGAAAAACCGTCAAAAAACACCAATAATCCTCCTAAAACGCTTAAAAACAGTGAAAAACCGTCAAAAAACACCAATAACCCTGCTGAAACGCTTAAAAACAGTGGAAAACCGTCAAAAAACACCAATAACCCTGCTAAAACGCTTAAAAACAGTGAAAAACCGTCAAAAAACACCAATAACCATGCTAAAACGCTTAAAAACAGTGAAAAACCGTCAAAAAACACCAATAACCCTGCTAAAACGCTTAAAAACAGTGAAAAACCGTCAAGAAACATCAATAACCCTGCTAAAACGCTTAAAAACAGTGAACAACCGTCAAAAAACACCAATAAACCTGCTAAAACGCTTAAAAACAGTGAAAGACCGTCAAAAAACACCAATAACCCTGCTAAAACGCTTAAAAACATTGAAAAACCGTCAAAAAACACCAATAACCCTGCTGAAACGCTTAAAAACAGTGAAAAACCGTCAAAAAACACCAATAACCCTGCTAAAACGCTTAAAAACAGTGAAAAACCGTCAAAAAACACAAATAACGCTGCTGAAACGATTAAAAACAGTGAAAAACCGTCAAAAAACACCAATGACCCTGCTAAAACGCTTAAAAACAGTGAAAAACCGTCAAAAAACACCAATAACCCTGCTAAAACGCTTAAAAACAGTGAAAAACCGTCAAAAAACACCAATAACCCTGCTGAAACGCTTAAAAACAGTGAAAAACCGTCAAGAAACATCAATAACCCTGCTAAAACGCTTAAAAACAGTGAAAAACCGTCAAAAAACCCCAATAAACCTGCTAAAACGCTTAAAAACAGTGAAAAACCGTCAAAAAACACCAATAACCCTGCTAAAACGCTTAAAAACAGTGAAAATCCGTCAAAAAACACCAATAACCCTGCTAAAACGCTTAAAAACAGTGAAAAACCGTCAAAAAACACCAATAAACCTGCTAAAACGCTTAAAAACAGTCAAAAACACCAATAACCCTGCTAAAACGCTTAAAAACAGTGAAAATCCGTCAAAAAACACCAATAACCCTGCTGAAACGCTTAAAAACAGTGAAAAACCGTCAAAAAACACCAATAAACCTGCTAAAACGCTTAAAAACATTGAAAAACCGTCAAAAAACACCAATAACCCTGCTAAAACGCTTAAAAACAGTGAAAATTCGTCAAAAAACACCAATAACCGTGCTGAAACGCTTAAAAACAGTGAAAAACCGTCAAAAAACACCAATAACCCTGCTAAAACGCTTAAAAACAGTGAAAAACCGTCAAAAAACACCAATAACCCTGCTGAAACGCTTAAAAACAGTGAAAAACCGTCAAAAAACACCAATAATCCTGCTAAAACGCTTAAAAACAGTGAAAAACCGTCAAAAAACACCAATAACCCTGCTAAAACGCTTAAAAACAGTGAAAAACCGTCAAAAAACACCAATAACCCTGCTGAAACGCTTAAAAACAGTGAAAAACCGTCAAAAAACACCAATAACCCTGCTAAAACGCTTAAAAACAGTGAAAAACCGTCAAAAAACACCAATAACCCTGCTGAAACGCTTAAAAACAGTGAAAAACCGTCAAAAAACACCAATAACCCTGCTAAAACGCTTAAAAACAGTGAAAAACCGTAAAAAACACCAATAATCCTGCTAAAACGCTTAAAAACAGTGAAAAACCGTCAAAAAACACCAATAACCCTGCTAAAACGCTTAAAAACAGTGAAAAACCGTCAAAAAACACCAATAACCCTGCTGAAACGCTTAAAAACAGTGAAAAACCGTCAAAAAACACCAATAACCCTGCTGAAACGCTTAAAAACAGTGAAAAACTGTCAAAAAACACCAATAACCCTGCTGAAACGCTTAAAAACAGTGAAAAACCGTCAAAAAACACCAATAATCCTGCTAAAACGCTTAAAAACAGTGAAAAACCGTCAAAAAACACCAATAAACCTGCTAAAACGCTTAAAAACAGTGAAAGACCGTCAAAAAACACCAATAACCCTGCTAAAACGCTTAAAAACATTGAAAAACCGTCAAAAAACACCAATAACCCTGCTGAAACGCTTAAAAACAGTGAAAAACCGTCAAAAAACACCAATAACCCTGCTAAAACGCTTAAAAACAGTGAAAAACCGTCAAAAAACACAAATAACGCTGCTGAAACGATTAAAAACAGTGAAAAACCGTCAAAAAACACCAATAACCCTGCTAAAACGCTTAAAAACAGTGAAAAACCGTCAAAAAACACCAATAACCCTGCTAAAACGCTTAAAAACAGTGAAAAACCGTCAAAAAACACCAATAACCCTGCTAAAACGTTTAAAAACAGTGAAAAACCGTCAAGAAACATCAATAACCCTGCTAAAACGCTTAAAAACAGTGAAAACCCGTCAAAAAACCCCAATAAACCTGCTAAAACGCTTAAAAACAGTGAAAAACCGTCAAAAAACACCAATAACCCTGCTAAAACGCTTAAAAACAGTGAAAATCCGTCAAAAAACACCAATAACCCTGCTAAAACGCTTAAAAACAGTGAAAAACCGTCAAAAAACACCAATAAACCTGCTAAAACGCTTAAAAACAGTGAAAAACACCAATAACCCTGCTAAAACGCTTAAAAACAGTGAAAATCCGTCAAAAAACACCAATAACCCTGCTGAAACGCTTAAAAACAGTGAAAAACCGTCAAAAAACACCAATAAACCTGCTAAAACGCTTAAAAACATTGAAAAACCGTCAAAAAACACCAATAACCCTGCTAAAACGCTTAAAAACAGTGAAAATTCGTCAAAAAACACCAATAACCGTGCTGAAACGCTTAAAAACAGTGGAAAACCGTCAAAAAACACCAATAACCCTGCTAAAACGCTTAAAAACAGTGAAAAACCGTCAAAAAACACCAATAACCCTGCTGAAACGCTTAAAAACAGTGAAAAACCGTCAAAAAACACCAATAATCCTGCTAAAACGCTTAAAAACAGTGAAAAACCGTCAAAAAACACCAATAACCCTGCTAAAACGCTTAAAAACAGTAAAAAACCGTCAAAAAACACCAATAACCCTGCTGAAACGCTTAAAAACAGTGAAAAACCGTCAAAAAACACCAATAACCCTGCTAAAACGCTTAAAAACAGTGAAAAACCGTCAAAAAACACCAATAACCCTGCTGAAACGCTTAAAAACAGTGAAAAACCGTCAAAAAACACCAATAACCCTGCTAAAACGCTTAAAAACAGTGAAAAACCGTCAAAAAACACCAATAACCCTGCTGAAACGCTTAAAAACAGTGAAAAACCGTCAAAAAACACCAATAATCCTGCTAAAACGCTTAAAAACAGTGAAAAACCGTCAAAAAACACCAATAACCCTGCTGAAACGCTTAAAAACAGTGGAAAACCGTCAAAAAACACGAATAACCCTGCTAAAACGCTTAAAAACAGTGAAAAACCGTCAAAAAACACCAATAACCATGCTAAAACGCTTAAAAACAGTGAAAAACCGTCAAAAAACACCAATAACCCTGCTAAAACGCTTAAAAACAGTGAAAAACCGTCAAGAAACATCAATAACCCTGCTAAAACGCTTAAAAACAGTGAATAACCGTCAAAAAACACCAATAAACCTGCTAAAACGCTTAAAAACAGTGAAAGACCGTCAAAAAACACCAATAACCCTGCTGAAACGCTTAAAAACAGTGAAAAACCGTCAAAAAACACAAATAACGCTGCTGAAACGATTAAAAACAGTGAAAAACCGTCAAAAAACACCAATAACCCTGCTAAAACGCTTAAAAACAGTGAAAAACCGTCAAAAAACACCAATAACCCTGCTAAAACGCTTAAAAACAGTGAAAAACCGTCAAAAAACACCAATAACCCTGCTAAAACGCTTAAAAACAGTGAAAAACCGTCAAAAAACACCAATAACCCTGCTAAAACGCTTAAAAACAGTGAAAAACCGTCAAGAAACATCAATAACCCTGCTAAAACGCTTAAAAACAGTGAAAAACCGTCAAAAAACCCCAATAAACCTGCTAAAACGCTTAAAAACAGTGAAAAACCGTCAAAAAACACCAATAACCCTGCTAAAACGCTTAAAAACAGTGAAAATCCGTCAAAAAACACCAATAACCCTGCTAAAACGCTTAAAAACAGTGAAAAACCGTCAAAAAACACCAATAACCCTGCTAAAACGCTTAAAAACAGTGAAAAACCGTCAAAAAACACCAATAACCCTGCTAAAACGTTTAAAAACAGTGAAAAACCGTCAAGAAACATCAATAACCCTGCTAAAACGCTTAAAAACAGTGAAAAACCGTCAAAAAACCCCAATAAACCTGCTAAAACGCTTAAAAACAGTGAAAAACCGTCAAAAAACACCAATAACCCTGCTAAAACGCTTAAAAACATGAAAATACGTCAAAAAACACCAATAACCCTGCTAAAACGCTTAAAAACAGTGAAAAACCGTCAAAAAACACCAATAAACCTGCTAAAACGCTTAAAAACAGTGAAAAACACCAATAACCCTGCTAAAACGCTTAAAAACAGTGAAAATCCGTCAAAAAACACCAATAACCCTGCTGAAACGCTTAAAAACAGTCACCAATAAACCTGCTAAAACGCTTAAAAACATTGAAAAACCGTCAAAAAACACCAATAACCCTGCTAAAACGCTTAAAAACAGTGAAAATTCGTCAAAAAACACCAATAACCGTGCTGAAACGCTTAAAAACAGTGAAAAACCGTCAAAAAACACCAATAACCCTGCTAAAACGCTTAAAAACAGTGAAAAACAGTCAAAAAACACCAATAACCCTGCTGAAACGCTTAAAAACAGTGAAAAACCGTCAAAAAACACCAATAATCCTGCTAAAACGCTTAAAAACAGTGAAAAACCGTCAAAAAACACCAATAACCCTGCTAAAACGCTTAAAAACAGTGAAAAACCGTCAAAAAACACCAATAACCCTGCTGAAACGCTTAAAAACAGTGAAAAACCGTCAAAAAACACCAATAACCCTGCTAAAACGCTTAAAAACAGTGAAAAACCGTCAAAAAACACCAATAACCCTGCTGAAACGCTTAAAAACAGTGAAAAACCGTCAAAAAACACCAATAACCCTGCTAAAACGCTTAAAAACAGTGAAAAACCGTCAAAAAACACCAATAACCCTGCTGAAACGCTTAAAAACAGTGAAAAACCGTCAAAAAACACCAATAATCCTGCTAAAACGCTTAAAAACAGTGAAAAACCGTCAAAAAACACCAATAACCCTGCTGAAACGCTTAAAAACAGTGGAAAACCGTCAAAAAACACCAATAACCCTGCTAAAACGCTTAAAAACAGTGAAAAACCGTAAAAAAACACCAATAACCATGCTAAAACGCTTAAAAACAGTGAAAAACCGTCAAAAAACACCAATAACCCTGCTAAAACGCTTAAAAACAGTGAAAAACCGTCAAGAAACATCAATAACCCTGCTAAAACGCTTAAAAACAGTGAACAACCGTCAAAAAACACCAAAAACCTGCTAAAACGCTTAAAAACAGTGAAAGACCGTCAAAAAACACCAATAACCATGCTGAAACGCTTAAAAACAGTGAAAAACCGTCAAAAAACACAAATAACGCTGCTGAAACGATTAAAAACAGTGAAAAACCGTCAAAAAACACCAATAACCCTGCTAAAACGCTTAAAAACAGTGAAAAACCGTCAAAAAACACCAATAACCCTGCTAAAACGCTTAAAAACAGTGAAAAACCGTCAAAAAACACCAATAACCCTGCTAAAACGCTTAAAAACAGTGAAAAACCGTCAAAAAACACCAATAACCCTGCTAAAACGCTTAAAAACAGTGAAAAACCGTCAAGAAACATCAATAACCCTGCTAAAACGCTTAAAAACAGTGAAAAACCGTCAAAAAACCCCAATAAACCTGCTAAAACGCTTAAAAACAGTGAAAAACCGTCAAAAAACACCAATAACCCTGCTAAAACGCTTAAAAACAGTGAAAATCCGTCAAAAAACACCAATAACCCTGCTAAAACGCTTAAAAACAGTGAAAAACCGTCAAAAAACACCAATAAACCTGCTAAAACGCTTAAAAACAGTGAAAAACTCCAATAACCCTGCTAAAACGCTTAAAAACAGTGAAAATCCGTCAAAAAACACCAATAACCCTGCTGAAACGCTTAAAAACAGTGAAAAACCGTCAAAAAACACCAATAAACCTGCTAAAACGCTTAAAAACATTGAAAAACCGTCAAAAAACACCAATAACCCTGCTAAAACGCTTAAAAACAGTGAAAATTCGTCAAAAAACACCAATAACCGTGCTGAAACGCTTAAAAACAGTGAAAAACCGTCAAAAAACACCAATAACCCTGCTAAAACGCTTAAAAACAGTGAAAAACCGTCAAAAAACACCAATAACCCTGCTGAAACGCTTAAAAACAGTGAAAAACCGTCAAAAAACACCAATAATCCTGCTAAAACGCTTAAAAACAGTGAAAAACCGTCAAAAAACACCAATAACCCTGCTAAAACGCTTAAAAACAGTGAAAAACCGTCAAAAAACACCAATAACCCTGCTGAAACGCTTAAAAACAGTGAAAAACCGTCAAAAAACACCAATAACCCTGCTAAAACGCTTAAAAACAGTGAAAAACCGTCAAAAAACACCAATAACCCTGCTGAAACGCTTAAAAACAGTGAAAAACCGTCAAAAAACACCAATAACCCTGCTAAAACGCTTAAAAACAGTGAAAAACCGTCAAAAAACACCAATAACCCTGCTGAAACGCTTAAAAACAGTGAAAAACCGTCAAAAAACACCAATAATCCTGCTAAAACGCTTAAAAACAGTGAAAAACCGTCAAAAAACACCAATAACCCTGCTGAAACGCTTAAAAACAGTGGAAAACCGTCAAAAAACACCAATAACCCTGCTAAAACGCTTAAAAACAGTGAAAAACCGTCAAAAAACACCAATAACCCTGCTAAAACGCTTAAAAACAGTGAAAAACCGTCAAAAAACACCAATAACCCTGCTAAAACGCTTAAAAACAGTGAAAAACCGTCAAGAAACATCAATAACCCTGCTAAAACGCTTAAAAACAGTGAAAAACCGTCAAAAAACCCCAATAAACCTGCTAAAACGCTTAAAAACAGTGAAAAACCGTCAAAAAACACCAATAACCCTGCTAAAACGCTTAAAAACATGAAAATACGTCAAAAAACACCAATAACCCTGCTAAAACGCTTAAAAACAGTGAAAAACCGTCAAAAAACACCAATAAACCTGCTAAAACGCTTAAAAACAGTGAAAAACACCAATAACCCTGCTAAAACGCTTAAAAACAGTGAAAATCCGTCAAAAAACACCAATAACCCTGCTGAAACGCTTAAAAACAGTGAAAAACCGTCAAAAAACACCAATAAACCTGCTAAAACGCTTAAAAACATTGAAAAACCGTCAAAAAACACCAATAACCCTGCTAAAACGCTTAAAAACAGTGAAAATTCGTCAAAAAACACCAATAACCGTGCTGAAACGCTTAAAAACAGTGAAAAACCGTCAAAAAACACCAATAACCCTGCTAAAACGCTTAAAAACAGTGAAAAACAGTCAAAAAACACCAATAACCCTGCTGAAACGCTTAAAAACAGTGAAAAACCGTCAAAAAACACCAATAATCCTGCTAAAACGCTTAAAAACAGTGAAAAACCGTCAAAAAACACCAATAACCCTGCTAAAACGCTTAAAAACAGTGAAAAACCGTCAAAAAACACCAATAACCCTGCTGAAACGCTTAAAAACAGTGAAAAACCGTCAAAAAACACCAATAACCCTGCTAAAACGCTTAAAAACAGTGAAAAACCGTCAAAAAACACCAATAACCCTGCTGAAACGCTTAAAAACAGTGAAAAACCGTCAAAAAACACCAATAACCCTGCTAAAACGCTTAAAAACAGTGAAAAACCGTCAAAAAACACCAATAACCCTGCTGAAACGCTTAAAAACAGTGAAAAACCGTCAAAAAACACCAATAATCCTGCTAAAACGCTTAAAAACAGTGAAAAACCGTCAAAAAACACCAATAACCCTGCTGAAACGCTTAAAAACAGTGGAAAACCGTCAAAAAACACCAATAACCCTGCTAAAACGCTTAAAAACAGTGAAAAACCGTCAAAAAACACCAATAACCATGCTAAAACGCTTAAAAACAGTGAAAAACCGTCAAAAAACACCAATAACCCTGCTAAAACGCTTAAAAACAGTGAAAAACCGTCAAGAAACATCAATAACCCTGCTAAAACGCTTAAAAACAGTGAACAACCGTCAAAAAACACCAAAAACCTGCTAAAACGCTTAAAAACAGTGAAAGACCGTCAAAAAACACCAATAACCATGCTGAAACGCTTAAAAACAGTGAAAAACCGTCAAAAAACACAAATAACGCTGCTGAAACGATTAAAAACAGTGAAAAACCGTCAAAAAACACCAATAACCCTGCTAAAACGCTTAAAAACAGTGAAAAACCGTCAAAAAACACCAATAACCCTGCTAAAACGCTTAAAAACAGTGAAAAACCGTCAAAAAACACCAATAACCCTGCTAAAACGCTTAAAAACAGTGAAAAACCGTCAAAAAACACCAATAACCCTGCTAAAACGCTTAAAAACAGTGAAAAACCGTCAAGAAACATCAATAACCCTGCTAAAACGCTTAAAAACAGTGAAAAACCGTCAAAAAACCCCAATAAACCTGCTAAAACGCTTAAAAACAGTGAAAAACCGTCAAAAAACACCAATAACCCTGCTAAAACGCTTAAAAACAGTGAAAATCCGTCAAAAAACACCAATAACCCTGCTAAAACGCTTAAAAACAGTGAAAAACCGTCAAAAAACACCAATAAACCTGCTAAAACGCTTAAAAACAGTGAAAAACTCCAATAACCCTGCTAAAACGCTTAAAAACAGTGAAAATCCGTCAAAAAACACCAATAACCCTGCTGAAACGCTTAAAAACAGTGAAAAACCGTCAAAAAACACCAATAAACCTGCTAAAACGCTTAAAAACATTGAAAAACCGTCAAAAAACACCAATAACCCTGCTAAAACGCTTAAAAACAGTGAAAATTCGTCAAAAAACACCAATAACCGTGCTGAAACGCTTAAAAACAGTGAAAAACCGTCAAAAAACACCAATAACCCTGCTAAAACGCTTAAAAACAGTGAAAAACCGTCAAAAAACACCAATAACCCTGCTGAAACGCTTAAAAACAGTGAAAAACCGTCAAAAAACACCAATAACCCTGCTAAAACGCTTAAAAACAGTGAAAAACCGTCAAAAAACACCAATAACCCTGCTGAAACGCTTAAAAACAGTGAAAAACCGTCAAAAAACACCAATAACCCTGCTAAAACGCTTAAAAACAGTGAAAAACCGTCAAAAAACACCAATAACCCTGCTGAAACGCTTAAAAACAGTGAAAAACCGTCAAAAAACACCAATAATCCTGCTAAAACGCTTAAAAACAGTGAAAAACCGTCAAAAAACACCAATAACCCTGCTGAAACGCTTAAAAACAGTGGAAAACCGTCAAAAAACACCAATAACCCTGCTAAAACGCTTAAAAACAGTGAAAAACCGTCAAAAAACACCAATAACCCTGCTAAAACGCTTAAAAACAGTGAAAAACCGTCAAAAAACACCAATAACCCTGCTAAAACGCTTAAAAACAGTGAAAAACCGTCAAGAAACATCAATAACCCTGCTAAAACGCTTAAAAACAGTGAACAACCGTCAAAAAACACCAATAAACCTGCTAAAACGCTTAAAAACAGTGAAAGACCGTCAAAAAACACCAATAACCCTGCTAAAACGCTTAAAAACATTGAAAAACCGTCAAAAAACACCAATAACCCTGCTGAAACGCTTAAAAACAGTGAAAAACCGTCAAAAAACACCAATAACCCTGCTAAAACGCTTAAAAACAGTGAAAAACCGTCAAAAAACACAAATAACGCTGCTGAAACGATTAAAAACAGTGAAAAACCGTCAAAAAACACCAATAACCCTGCTAAAACGCTTAAAAACAGTGAAAAACCGTCAAAAAACACAGTGAAAAACCGTCAAAAAACACCAATAATCCTGCTAAAACGCTTAAAAACAGTGAAAAACCGTCAAGAAACATCAATAACCCTGCTAAAACGCTTAAAAACAGTGAAAAACCGTCAAAAAACCCCAATAAACCTGCTAAAACGCTTAAAAACATTGAAAAACCGTCAAAAAACACCAATAACCCTGCTAAAACGCTTAAAAACAGTGAAAATCCGTCAAAAAACACCAATAACCTTGCTAAAACGCTTAAAAACAGTGAAAAACCGTCAAAAAACACCAATAAACCTGCTAAAACGCTTAAAAACAGTGAAAAACACCAATAACCCTGCTAAAACGCTTAAAAACAGTGAAAATCCGTCAAAAAACACCAATAACCCTGCTGAAACGCTTAAAAACAGTGAAAAAACGTCAAAAAACACCAATAACCCTGCTAAAACGCTTAAAAACAGTGGAAAACCGTCAAAAAACACCAATAACCCTGCTAAAACGCTTAAAAACAGTGAAAAACCGTCAAAAAACACCAATAACCCTGCTGAAACGCTTAAAAACAGTGAAAAACCGTCAAAAAACACCAATAACCCTGCTAAAACGCTTAAAAACAGTGAAAATTCGTCAAAAAACACCAATGACCGTGCTGAAACGCTTAAAAATAGTGAAAAACCGTCAAAAAACACCAATAACCCTGCTAAAACGCTTAAAAACAGTGAAAAACCGTCAAAAAACACCAATAACCCTGCTAAAACGCTTAAAAACAGTGAAAAACCGTCAAAAAACACCAATAACCCTGCTGAAACGCTTAAAAACAGTGAAAAACCGTCAAAAAACACCAATAATCCTGCTAAAACGCTTAAAAACAGTGAAAAACCGTCAAAAAACACCAATAACCCTGCTAAAACGCTTAAAAACAGTGAAAAACCGTCAAAAAACACCAATAACCCTGCTAAAACGCTTAAAAACAGTGAAAAACCGTCAAAAAACACCAATAACCCTGCTGAAACGCTTAAAAACAGTGAAAAACCGTCAAAAAACACCAATAATCCTGCTAAAACGCTTAAAAACAGTGAAAAACCGTCAAAAAACACCAATAACCCTGCTAAAACGCTTAAAAACAGTGAAAAACCGTCAAAAAACACCAATAACCCTGCTGAAACGTTTAAAAACAGTGAAAAACCGTCAAAAAACACCAATAACCCTGCTAAAACGCTTAAAAACAGTGAAAAACCGTCAAAAAACACCAATAACCCTGCTGAAACGCTTAAAAACAGTGAAAAACCGTCAAAAAACACCAATAACCCTGCTAAAACGCTTAAAAACAGTGAAAAACCGTCAAAAAACACCAATAACCCTGCTAAAACGCTTAAAAACAGTGAAAAACCGTCAAAAAACACCAATAACCCTGCTAAAACGCTTAAAAACAGTGGAAAACCGTCAAAAAACACCAATAACCCTGCTAAAACGCTTAAAAACAGTGAAAAACCGTCAAAAAACACCAATAACCCTGCTGAAACGCTTAAAAACAGTGAAAAACCGTCAAAAAACACCAATAATCCTGCTAAAACGCTTAAAAACAGTGAAAAACCGTCAAAAAACACCAATAACCCTGCTAAAACGCTTAAAAACAGTGAAAAACCGTCGAAAAACACCAATAACCCTGCTAAAACGCTTAAAAACAGTGAAAAACCGTCAAAAAACACCAATAACCCTGCTGAAACGCTTAAAAACAGTGAAAAACCGTCAAAAAACACCAATAATCCTGCTAAAACGCTTAAAAACAGTGAAAAACCGTCAAAAAACACCAATAACCCTGCTAAAACGCTTAAAAACAGTGAAAAACCGTCAAAAAACACCAATAACCCTGCTGAAACGCTTAAAAACAGTGAAAAACCGTCAAAAAACACCAATAACCCTGCTAAAACGCTTAAAAACAGTGAAAAACCGTCAAAAAACACCAATAACCCTGCTAAAACGCTTAAAAACAGTGAAAAACCGTCAAAAACACAAATAACGCTGCTGAAACGAATAAAAACAGTGAAAAACCGTCAAAAAACACCAATAACCCTGCTAAAACGCTTAAAAACAGTGAAAAACCGTCAAAAAACACAGTGAAAAACCGTCAAAAAACACCAATAACCCTGCTAAAACGCTTAAAAACAGTGAAAAACCGTCAAAAAACACCAATAACCCTGCTAAAACGCTTAAAAACAGTGAAAAACCGTCAAAAAACCCCAATATACCTGCTAAAACGCTTAAAAACATTGAAAAACCGTCAAAAAACACCAATAACCCTGCTAAAACGCTTAAAAACAGTGAAAATCCGTCAAAAAACACCAATAACCCTGCTAAAACGCTTAAAAACAGTGAAAAACCGTCAAAAAACACCAATAAACCTGCTAAAACGCTTAAAAACAGTGAAAAACACCAATAACCCTGCTAAAACGCTTAAAAACAGTGAAAATCCGTCAAAAAACACCAATAACCCTGCTGAAACGCTTAAAAACAGTGAAAAACCGTCAAAAAACACCAATAAACCTGCTAAAACGCTTAAAAACATTGAAAAACCGTCAAAAAACACCAATAACCCTGCTAAAACGCTTAAAAACAGTGAAAATTCGTCAAAAAACACCAATGACCGTGCTGAAACGCTTAAAAACAGTGAAAAACCGTCAAAAAACACCAATAACCCTGCTAAAACGCTTAAAAACAGTGGAAAACCGTCAAAAAACACTAATAACCCTGCTAAAACGCTTAAAAACAGTGAAAAACCGTCAAAAAACACCAATAACCCTGCTGAAACGCTTAAAAACAGTGAAAAACCGTCAAAAAACACCAATAATCCTGCTAAAACGCTTAAAAACAGTGAAAAACCGTCAAAAAACACCAATAACCCTGCTAAAACGCTTAAAAACAGTGAAAAACCGTCAAAAAACACCAATAACCCTGCTAAAACGCTTAAAAACAGTGAAAAACCGTCAAAAAACACCAATAACCCTGCTGAAACGCTTAAAAACAGTGAAAAACCGTCAAAAAACACCAATAATCCTGCTAAAACGCTTAAAAACAGTGAAAAACCGTCAAAAAACACCAATAACCCTGCTAAAACGCTTAAAAACAGTGAAAAACCGTCAAAAAACACCAATAACCCTGCTGAAACGCTTAAAAACAGTGAAAAACCGTCAAAAAACACCAATAACCCTGCTAAAACGCTTAAAAACAGTGAAAAACCGTCAAAAAACACCAATAACCCTGCTGAAACGCTTAAAAACAGTGAAAAACCGTCAAAAAACACCAATAACCCTGCTAAAACGCTTAAAAACAGTGAAAAACCGTCAAAAAACACCAATAACCCTGCTGAAACGCTTAAAAACAGTGAAAAACCGTCAAAAAACACCAATAACCCTGCTAAAACGCTTAAAAACAGTGAAAAACCGTCAAGAAACATCAATAACCCTGCTAAAACGCTTAAAAACAGTGAACAACCGTCAAAAAACACCAATAAACCTGCTAAAACGCTTAAAAACAGTGAAAAACCGTCAAAAAACACCAATAACCCTGCTAAAACGCTTAAAAACAGTGAAAATCCGTCAAAAAACACCAATAACCCTGCTGAAACGCTTAAAAACAGTGAAAAACCGTCAAAAAACACCAATTACTCTGCTAAAACGATTAAAAACATTGAAAAACCGTCAAAAAACACCAATAACCCTGCTAAAACGCTTAAAAACAGTGAAAATCCGTCAAAAAACACCAATAACCGTGCTGAAACGCTTAAAAACAGTGAAAAACCGTCAAAAAACACCAATAACTCTGCTAAAACGCTTAAAAACAGTGGAAAACCGTCAAAAAACACCAATAACCCTGCTGAAACGCTTAAAAACAGTGAAAAACCGTCGAAAAACACCAATAACCCTGCTGAAACGCTCAAAAACAGTGGAAAACCGTCAAAAAACACCAATAATCCTGCTAAAACACTTAAAAACAGTGAAAAACCGTCAAAAAACACCAATAACACTGCTAAAACGCTTAAAAACAGTGAAAAACCGTCAAAAAACACCAATAACCCTGCTGAAACGCTTAAAAACAGTGAAAAACCGTCAAAAAACCCCAATAACCCTGCTAAAACGCTCAAAAACAGTGAAAAACCGTCAAAAAACACCAATAACCCTGCTGAAACGCTTAAAAACAGTGAAAAACCGTCAAAAAACACCAATAACCCTGATAAAACGCCTAAAAACAGTGAAAATCCGTCAAAAAACACCAATAACCCTGCTGAAACGCTTAAAAACAGTGAAAAATCGTCAAAAAACACCAATAACCCTGCTAAAACGCTTAAAAACAGTGAAAAACCGTCAAAAACACCAATAACCCTGCTAAAACGCTTAAAAATAGTGAAAAACCGCCAAAAAACACCAATAACCCAGCTAAAACGCTTAAAAACAGTGAAAAACCGTCAAAAAACACCAATAACCCTGCTAAAACGCTTAAAAACAGTAAAAAACCGTCAAAAAACACCAATAACCCTGCTGAAACGCTTAAAAACAGTGAAAAACCGTCAAAAAACACCAATAACCCTGCTAAAACGCTTAAAAACAGTGAAAAACCGTCAAAAAACACCAATAACCCTGCTAAAACGCTTAAAAACAGTGAAAAACCGTCAAAAAACACCAATAACCCTGCTAAAACGCTTAAAAACAGTGAAAAACCGTCAAAAAACACCAATAACCCTGCTGAAACGCTTAAAAACAGTGAAAAACCGTAAAAAAACACTAATAACCCTGCTGAAACGCTTAAAACCAGTGAAAAACCGTCAAAAAACACCAATAACCTGCTAAAACGCTTAAAAACAGCGAAAAACCGTCAAAAAACACCAATAACCCTGCTAAAACGCTTGAAAACAGTGAAAAACCGTCAAGAAACACCAATAACCCTGCTAAAACGCTTAAAAACAGTGAAAAACCGTCAAAAAACACCAATAAACCTGCTAAAACGCTTAAAAACAGTGAAAAACCGTCAAAAAACACCAATAACCCTGCTAAAACGCTTAAAAACAGTGAAAAACCGTCAAAAAACACCAATAACCCTGCTAAAACGCTTAAAAACAGTGAAAAACCGCCAAAAAACACCAATAACCCAGCTAAAACGCTTAAAAACAGTGAAAAACCGTCAAAAAACACCAATAACCCTGCTAAAACGCTTAAAAACAGTGAAAAACCGTCAAAAAACACCAATAACCCTGCTGAAACGCTTAAAAACAGTGAAAAAACGTCAAAAAACACCAATAACCCTGCTAAAACGCTTAAAAACAGTGAAAAACTGTCAAAAAACACCAATAACCCAGCTAAAACGCTTAAAAACAGTGAAAAACCGTCAAAAAAACACCAATAACCCTGCTAAAACGCTTAAAAACAGTGAAAAACCGTCAAAAAACACCAATAACCCTGCTGAAACGCTTAAAAACAGTGAAAAACCGTAAAAAAACACCAATAACCCTGCTGAAACGCTTAAAACCAGTGAAAAACCGTCAAAAAACACCAATAACCCTGCTAAAACGCTTAAAAACAGTGAAAAACCGTCAAAAAACACCAATAACCCTGCTAAAACGCTTGAAAACAGTGAAAAACCGTCAAGAAACACCAATAACCCTGCTAAAACGCTTAAAAACAGTGGAAAATCGTCAAAAAACACCAATAACCCTGCTGAAACGCTTAAAAACAGTGAAAAACCGTCAAAAAACACCAATAACCCTGCTGAAACGCTTAAAAACAGTGGAAAACCGTAAAAAAACACCAATAACCCTGCTAAAACGCTTAAAAACAGTGAAAAACCGTCAAAAAACACCAATAACCCTGCTGAAACGCTTAAAAACAGTGAAAAACCGTCAAAAAACACCAATAATCCTGCTAAAACGCTTAAAAACAGTGAAAAACCGTCAAAAAACACCAATAACCCTGCTAAAACGCTTAAAAACAGTGAAAAACCGTCAAAAAACACCAATAACCCTGCTGAAACGCTTAAAAACAGTGAAAAACCGTCAAAAAACACCAATAACCCTGCTAAAACGCTTAAAAACAGTGAAAAACCGTAAAAAAACCCCTATAACCCTGCTGAAACGCTTAAAAACAGTGAAAAACCGTCAAAAAACACCAATAACCCTGCTAAAACGCTTAAAAACAGTGAAAAACCGTCAAAAAACACCAATAACCCTGCTAAAACGCTTAAAAACAGTGAAAAACCGTCAAAAAACACCAATAACCCTGCTAAAACGCTTAAAAACAGTGAAAAACCGTCAAGAAACATCAATAACCCTGCTAAAACGCTTAAAAACAGTGAACAACCGTCAAAAAACACCAATAAACCTGCTAAAACGCTTAAAAACAGTGAAAAACCGTCAAAAAACACCAATAACCCTGCTAAAACGCTTAAAAACAGTGAAAATCCGTCAAAAAACACCAATAACCCTGCTGAAACGCTTAAAAACAGTGAAAAACCGTCAAAAAACACCAATAACTCTGCTAAAACGATTAAAACATTGAAAAACCGTCAAAAAACACCAATAACCCTGCTAAAACGCTTAAAAACAGTGAAAATCCGTCAAAAAACACCAATAACCGTGCTGAAACGCTTAAAAACAGTGAAAAACCGTCAAAAAACACCAATAACTCTGCTAAAACGCTTAAAAACAGTGGAAAACCGTCAAAAAAAACAAATAACCCTGCTGAAACGCTTAAAAACAGTGAAAAACCGTCAAAAAACACCAATAACCCTGCTGAAACGCTTAAAAACAGTGGAAAACCGTCAAAAAACAACAATAACCCTGCTAAAACACTTAAAAACAGTGAAAAACCGTCAAAAAACACCAATAACACTGCTAAAACGCTTAAAAACAGTGAAAAACCGTCAAAAAACACCAATAACCCTGCTGAAACGCTTAAAAACAGTGAAAAACCGTCAAAAAACCCCAATAACCCTGCTAAAACGCTCAAAAACAGTGAAAAACCGTCAAAAAACACCAATAACCCTGCTGAAACGCTTAAAAACAGTGAAAAACCGTCAAAAAACACCAATAACCCTGATAAAACGCCTAAAAACAGTGAAAATCCGTCGAAAATTACCAATAACCCTGCTGAAACGCTTAAAAACAGTGAAAAACCGTCAAAAAACACCAATAACCCTGCTAAAACGCTTAAAAACAGTGGAAAACCGTCAAAAAACACCAATAACTCTGCTAAAACGCTTAAAAAAAGTGAAAAACCGCCAAAAAACACCAATAACCCAGCTAAAACGCTTAGAAACAGTGAAAAACCGTCAAAAAACACCAATAACCCTGCTAAAACGCTTAAAAACAGTAAAAAAACGTCAAAAAACACCAATAACCCTGCTGAAACGCTTAAAAACAGTGAAAAACCGTCAAAAAACACCAATAACCCTGCTAAAACGCTTAAAAACAGTGAAAAACCGTCAAAAAACACCAATAACCCTGCTAAAACGCTTAAAAACAGTGAAAAACCGTCAAAAAACACCAATAACCCTGCTGAAACGCTTAAAAACAGTGAAAAACCGTCAAAAAAAACAAATAACCCTGCTGAAACGCTTAAAAACAGTGAAAAACCGTCAAAAAACACCAATAACCCTGCTGAAACGCTTAAAAACAGTGGAAAACCGTCAAAAAACACCAATAACCCTGCTAAAACACTTAAAAACAGTGAAAAACCGTCAAAAAACACCAATAACACTGCTAAAACGCTTAAAAACAGTGAAAAACCGTCAAAAAACACCAATAACCCTGCTGAAACGCTTAAAAACAGTGAAAAACCGTCAAAAAACCCCAATAACCCTGCTAAAACGCTCAAAAACAGTGAAAAACCGTCAAAAAACACCAATAACCCTGCTGAAACGCTTAAAAACAGTGAAAAACCGTCAAAAAACACCAATAATCCTGATAAAACGCCTAAAAACAGTGAAAATCCGTCGAAAAACACCAATAACCCTGCTGAAACGCTTAAAAACAGTGAAAAACCGTCAAAAAACACCAATAACCCTGCTAAAACGCTTAAAAACAGTGAAAAACCGTCAAAAAACACCAATAACTCTGCTAAAACGCTTAAAAACAGTGGAAAACCGTCAAAAAAAACAAATAACCCTGCTGAAACGCTTAAAAACAGTGAAAAACCGTCAAAAAACACCAATAACCCTGCGGAAACGCTTAAAAACAGTGGAAAACCGTCAAAAAACACCAATAACCCTGCTAAAACACTTAAAAACAGTGAAAACCCGTCAAAAAACACCAATAACACTGCTAAAACGCTTAAAAACAGTGAAAAACCGTCAAAAAACACCAATAACCCTGCTGTAACGCTTAAAAACAGTGAAAAACCGTCAAAAAACCCCAATAACCCTGCTAAAACGCTCAAAAACAGTGAAAAACCGTCAAAAAACATCAATAACCCTGCTGAAACGCTTAAAAACAGTGAAAAACCGTCAAAAAACACCAATAACCCTGATAAAACGCCTAAAAACAGTGAAAATCCGTCGAAAAACACCAATAACCCTGCTGAAACGCTTAAAAACAGTGAAAAACCGTCAAAAAACACCAATAACCCTGCTAAAACGCTTAAAAACAGTGGAAAACCGTCAAAAAACACCAATAACTCTGCTAAAACGCTTAAAAACAGTGAAAAACCGCCAAAAAACACCAATAACCCAGCTAAAACGCTTAGAAACAGTGAAAAACCGTCAAAAAACACCAATAACCCTGCTAAAACGCTTAAAAACAGTAAAAAAACGTCAAAAAACACCAATAACCCTGCTGAAACGCTTAAAAACAGTGAAAAACCGTCAAAAAACACCAATAACCCTGCTAAAACGCTTAAAAGCAGTGAAAAACCGTCAAAAAACACCAATAACCCTGCTAAAACGCTTAAAAACAGTGAAAAACCGTCAAAAAACACCAATAACCCTGCTAAAACGCTTAAAAACAGTGAAAAACCGTCAAAAAAACACCAATAACCCTGCTAAAACGCTTAAAAACAGTGAAAAACCGTCAAAAAACACCAATAACCCTGCTGAAACGCTTAAAAGCAGTGAAAAACCGTAAAAAAACACTAATAACCCTGCTGAAACGCTTAAAACCAGTGAAAAACCGTCAAAAAACACCAATAACCCTGCTAAAACGCTTAAAAACAGTGAAAAACCGTCAAAAAACACCAATAACCCTGCTAAAACGCTTGAAAACAGTGAAAAAACGTCAAGAAACACCAATAACCCTGCTAAAACGCTTAAAAACAGTGAAAAACCGTCAAAAAACACCAATAAACCTGCTAAAACGCTTAAAAACAGTGAAAAACCGTCAAAAAACACCAATAACCCTGCTAAAACGCTTAAAAACAGTGAAAAACCGTCAAAAAACACCAATAACCCTGCTAAAACGCTTAAAAACAGTGAAAATCCGCCAAAAAACACCAATAACCCAGCTAAAACGCTTAAAAACAGTGAAAAACCGTCAAAAAACACCAATAACCCTGCTAAAACGCTTAAAAACAGTGAAAAACCGTCAAAAAACACCAATAACCCTGCTGAAACGCTTAAAAACAGTGAAAAAGCGTCAAAAAACACCAATAACCCTGCTAAAACGCTTGAAAACAGTGAAAAACCGTCAAGAAACACCAATAACCCTGCTAAAACGCTTAAAAACAGTGAAAAACCGTCAAAAAACACCAATAAACCTGCTAAAACGCTTAAAAACAGTGAAAAACCGTCAAAAAACACCAATAACCCTGCTGAAACGCTTAAAAACAGTGAAAAACCGTCAAAAAACACCAATAACCCTGCTAAAACGCTTAAAAACAGTGAAAAACCGTCAAAAAACACCAATAACCCTGCTAAAACGCTTAAAAACAGTGAAAAACCGTCAAAAAACACCAATAACCCTGCTGAAACGCTTAAAAACAGTGAAAAACCGTCAAAAAAAAACAAATAACCCTGCTGAAACGCTTAAAAACAGTGAAAAACCGTCAAAAAACACCAATAACCCTGCTGAAACGCTTAAAAACAGTGGAAAACCGTCAAAAAACACCAATAACCCTGCTAAAACACTTAAAAACAGTGAAAAACCGTCAAAAAACACCAATAACACTGCTAAAACGCTTAAAAACAGTGAAAAACCGTCAAAAAACACCAATAACCCTGCTGAAACGCTTAAAAACAGTGAAAAACCGTCAAAAAACCCCAATAACCCTGCTAAAACGCTCAAAAACAGTGAAAAACCGTCAAAAAACACCAATAACCCTGCTGAAACGCTTAAAAACAGTGAAAAACCGTCAAAAAACACCAATAATCCTGATAAAACGCCTAAAAACAGTGAAAATCCGTCGAAAAACACCAATAACCCTGCTGAAACGCTTAAAAACAGTGAAAAACCGTCAAAAAACACCAATAACCCTGCTAAAACGCTTAAAAACAGTGAAAAACCGTCAAAAAACACCAATAACTCTGCTAAAACGCTTAAAAACAGTGGAAAACCGTCAAAAAAAACAAATAACCCTGCTGAAACGCTTAAAAACAGTGAAAAACCGTCAAAAAACACCAATAACCCTGCGGAAACGCTTAAAAACAGTGGAAAACCGTCAAAAAACACCAATAACCCTGCTAAAACACTTAAAAACAGTGAAAACCCGTCAAAAAACACCAATAACACTGCTAAAACGCTTAAAAACAGTGAAAAACCGTCAAAAAACACCAATAACCCTGCTGTAACGCTTAAAAACAGTGAAAAACCGTCAAAAAACCCCAATAACCCTGCTAAAACGCTCAAAAACAGTGAAAAACCGTCAAAAAACATCAATAACCCTGTTGAAACGCTTAAAAACAGTGAAAAACCGTCAAAAAACACCAATAACCCTGATAAAACGCCTAAAAACAGTGAAAATCCGTCGAAAAACACCAATAACCCTGCTGAAACGCTTAAAAACAGTGAAAAACCGTCAAAAAACACCAATAACCCTGCTAAAACGCTTAAAAACAGTGGAAAACCGTCAAAAAACACCAATAACTCTGCTAAAACGCTTAAAAACAGTGAAAAACCGCCAAAAAACACCAATAACCCAGCTAAAACGCTTAGAAACAGTGAAAAACCGTCAAAAAACACCAATAACCCTGCTAAAACGCTTAAAAACAGTAAAAAAACGTCAAAAAACACCAATAACCCTGCTGAAACGCTTAAAAACAGTGAAAAACCGTCAAAAAACACCAATAACCCTGCTAAAACGCTTAAAAGCAGTGAAAAACCGTCAAAAAACACCAATAACCCTGCTAAAACGCTTAAAAACAGTGAAAAACCGTCAAAAAACACCAATAACCCTGCTAAAACGCTTAAAAACAGTGAAAAACCGTCAAAAAAACACCAATAACCCTGCTAAAACGCTTAAAAACAGTGAAAAACCGTCAAAAAACACCAATAACCCTGCTGAAACGCTTAAAAGCAGTGAAAAACCGTAAAAAAACACTAATAACCCTGCTGAAACGCTTAAAACCAGTGAAAAACCGTCAAAAAACACCAATAACCCTGCTAAAACGCTTAAAAACAGTGAAAAACCGTCAAAAAACACCAATAACCCTGCTAAAACGCTTGAAAACAGTGAAAAAACGTCAAGAAACACCAATAACCCTGCTAAAACGCTTAAAAACAGTGAAAAACCGTCAAAAAACACCAATAAACCTGCTAAAACGCTTAAAAACAGTGAAAAACCGTCAAAAAACACCAATAACCCTGCTAAAACGCTTAAAAACAGTGAAAAACCGTCAAAAAACACCAATAACCCTGCTAAAACGCTTAAAAACAGTGAAAATCCGCCAAAAAACACCAATAACCCAGCTAAAACGCTTAAAAACAGTGAAAAACCGTCAAAAAACACCAATAACCCTGCTAAAACTCTTAAAAACAGTGAAAAACCGTCAAAAAACACCAATAACCCTGCTGAAACGCTTAAAAACAGTGAAAAAGCGTCAAAAAACACCAATAACCCTGCTAAAACGCTTGAAAACAGTGAAAAACCGTCAAGAAACACCAATAACCCTGCTAAAACGCTTAAAAACAGTGAAAAACCGTCAAAAAACACCAATAAACCTGCTAAAACGCTTAAAAACAGTGAAAAACCGTCAAAAAACACCAATAACCCTGCTAAAACGCTTAAAAACAGTGAAAAACCGTCAAAAAACACCAATAACCCTGCTAAAACGCTTAAAAACAGTGAAAATCCGCCAAAAAACACCAATAACCCAGCTAAAACGCTTAAAAACAGTGAAAAACCGTCAAAAAACACCAATAACCCTGCTAAAACGCTTAAAAACAGTGAAAAACCGTCAAAAAACACCAATAACCCTGCTGAAACGCTTAAAAACAGTGAAAAAGCGTCAAAAAACACCAATAACCCTGCTAAAACGCTTAAAAACAGTGAAAAACCGTCAAAAAACACCAATAACCCTGCTAAAACGCTTAAAAACAGTGAAAAACCGTCAAAAAACACCAATAACCCTGCTAAAACGCTTAAAAACAGTGAAAAACCGTCAAAAAAACACCAATAACCCTGCTAAAACGCTTAAAAACAGTGAAAAACCGTCAAAAAACACCAATAACCCTGCTGAAACGCTTAAAAACAGTGAAAAACCGTAAAAAAACACCAATAACCCTGCTGAAACGCTTAAAACCAGTGAAAAACCGTCAAAAAACACCAATAACCCTGCTAAAACGCTTAAAAACAGTGAAAAACCGTCAAAAAACACCAATAACCCTGCTAAAACACTTGAAAACAGTGAAAAACCGTCAAGAAACACCAATAACCCTGCTAAAACGCTTAAAAACAGTGAAAAACCGTCAAAAAACACCAATAAACCTGCTAAAACGCTTAAAAACAGTGAAAAAGCGTCAAAAAACACCAATAATCCTGCTAAAACGCTTAAAAACAGTGAAAAACCGTCAAAAAACACCAATAACCCTGCTAAAACGCTTAAAAACAGTGAAAAACGTCAAAAAACACCAATAACCCTGCTGAAACGCTTAAAAACAGTGAAAAACAGTCAAAAAACACCAATAACCCTGCTAAAACGCTAAACAGTGAAAAACAGTCAAAAAACACCAATAACCCTGCTAAAACGCTTAAAAACAGTGAAAAACCGTCAAAAAACACCAATAACCCTGCTGAAACGCTTAAAAACAGTGAAAAACCGTCAAAAAACCCCAATAACCCTGCTAAAACGCTTAAAAACAGTGAAAAACCGTCAAAAAACATCAATAACCCTGCTGAAACGCTTAAAAACAGTGAAAAACCGTCAAAAAAAACCAATAACCCTGATAAAACGCCTAAAAACAGTGAAAATCCGTCAAAAAACACCAATAACCCTGCTGAAACGCTTAAAAACAGTGAAAAACCGTCAAAAAACACCAATAATCCTGCTAAAACGCTTAAAAACAGTGAAAAACCGTCAAAAAACACCAATAACCCTGCTAAAACGCTTAAAAACAGTGAAAAACCGTCAAAAAACACCAATTACCCTGCTGAAACGCTTAAAAACAGTGAAAAACCGTCAAAAAACACCAATAACCCTGCTAAAACGCTTAAAAACAGTGAAAAACCGTCAAAAAACACCAATAACCCTGCTGAAACGCTTAAAAACAGTGAAAAACCGTCAAAAAACACCAATAACCCTGCTAAAACGCTTAAAAACAGTGAAAAACCGTCAAAAAACACCAATAACCCTGCTAAAACGCTTAAAAACAGTGAAAAACCGTCAAAAAACACCAATAACCCTGCTGAAACGCTTAAAAACAGTGAAAAACCGTCAAAAAACCCCAATAACCCTGCTAAAACGCTCAAAAACAGTGAAAAACCGTCAAAAAACACCAATAACCCTGCTGAAACGCTTAAAAATAGTGAAAAACCGTCAAAAAACACCAATAACCCTGATAAAACGCCTAAAAACAGTGAAAATCCGTCAAAAAACACCAATAACCCTGCTGAAACGCTTAAAAACAGTGAAAAATCGTCAAAAAACACCAATAACCCTGCTAAAACGCTTAAAAACAGTGAAAAACCGTCAAAAAACACCAATAACCCTGCTAAAACGCTTAAAAATAGTGAAAAACCGCCAAAAAACACCAATAACCCAGCTAAAACGCTTAAAAACAGTGAAAAACCGTCAAAAAACACCAATAACCCTGCTAAAACGCTTAAAAACAGTAAAAAACCGTCAAAAAACACCAATAACCCTGCTGAAACGCTTAAAAACAGTGAAAAACCGTCAAAAAACACCAATAACCCTGCTAAAACGCTTAAAAAAACAGTGAAAAACCGTAAAAAAACACCAATAACCCTGCTGAAACGCTTAAAACCAGTGAAAAACCGTCAAAAAACACCAATAACCCTGCTAAAACGCTTAAAAACAGTGAAAAACCGTCAAAAAACACCAATAACCCTGCTAAAACACTTGAAAACAGTGAAAAACCGTCAAGAAACACCAATAACCCTGCTAAAACGCTTAAAAACAGTGAAAAACCGTCAAAAAACACCAATAAACCTGCTAAAACGCTTAAAAACAGTGAAAAAGCGTCAAAAAACACCAATAATCCTGCTAAAACGCTTAAAAACAGTGAAAACCGTCAAAAAACACCAATAACCCTGCTAAAACGCTTAAAAACAGTGAAAAACGTCAAAAAACACCAATAACCCTGCTGAAACGCTTAAAAACAGTGAAAAACAGTCAAAAAACACCAATAACCCTGCTAAAACGCTAAACAGTGAAAAACAGTCAAAAAACACCAATAACCCTGCTAAAACGCTTAAAAACAGTGAAAAACCGTCAAAAAACACCAATAACCCTGCTGAAACGCTTAAAAACAGTGAAAAACCGTCAAAAAACCCCAATAACCCTGCTAAAACGCTTAAAAACAGTGAAAAACCGTCAAAAAACATCAATAACCCTGCTGAAACGCTTAAAAACAGTGAAAAACCGTCAAAAAAAACCAATAACCCTGCTAAAACGCTTAAAAACAGTGAAAAACCGTCAAAAAACACCAATAACCCTGCTAAAACACTTGAAAACAGTGAAAAACCGTCAAGAAACACCAATAACCCTGCTAAAACGCTTAAAAACAGTGAAAAACCGTCAAAAAACACCAATAAACCTGCTAAAACGCTTAAAAACAGTGAAAAAGCGTCAAAAAACACCAATAATCCTGCTAAAACGCTTAAAAACAGTGAAAAACCGTCAAAAAACACCAATAACCCTGCTAAAACGCTTAAAAACAGTGAAAAACGTCAAAAAACACCAATAACCCTGCTGAAACGCTTAAAAACAGTGAAAAACAGTCAAAAAACACCAATAACCCTGCTAAAACGCTAAACAGTGAAAAACAGTCAAAAAACACCAATAACCCTGCTAAAACGCTTAAAAACAGTGAAAAACCGTCAAAAAACACCAATAACCCTGCTGAAACGCTTAAAAACAGTGAAAAACCGTCAAAAAACCCCAATAACCCTGCTAAAACGCTTAAAAACAGTGAAAAACCGTCAAAAAACATCAATAACCCTGCTGAAACGCTTAAAAACAGTGAAAAACCGTCAAAAAAAACCAATAACCCTGATAAAACGCCTAAAAACAGTGAAAATCCGTCAAAAAACACCAATAACCCTGCTGAAACGCTTAAAAACGGTGAAAAACCGTCAAAAAACACCAATAATCCTGCTAAAACGCTTAAAAACAGTGAAAAACCGTCAAAAAACACCAATAACCCTGCTAAAACGCTTAAAAACAGTGAAAAACCGTCAAAAAACACCAATTACCCTGCTGAAACGCTTAAAAACAGTGAAAAACCGTCAAAAAACACCAATAACCCTGCTAAAACGCTTAAAAACAGTGAAAAACCGTCAAAAAACACCAATAACCCTGCTGAAACGCTTAAAAACAGTGAAAAACCGTCAAAAAACACCAATAACCCTGCTAAAACGCATAAAAACAGTGAAAAACCGTCAAAAAACACCAATAACCCTGCTAAAACGCTTAAAAACAGTGAAAAACCGTCAAAAAACACCAATAACCCTGCTGAAACGCTTAAAAACAGTGAAAAACCGTCAAAAAACACCAATAACCCTGCTAAAACGCTTAAAAACAGTGAAAAACCGTCAAAAAAACACCAATAACCCTGCTAAAACGCTTAAAAACAGTGAAAAACCGTCAAAAAAACACCAATAACCCTGCTAAAACGCTTAAAAACAGTGAAAAACCGTCAAAAAACACCAATAACCCTGCTGAAACGCTTAAAAACAGTGAAAAACCGTAAAAAAACACTAATAACCCTGCTGAAACGCTTAAAACCAGTGAAAAACCGTCAAAAAACACCAATAACCTGCTAAAACGCTTAAAAACAGCGAAAAACCGTCAAAAAACACCAATAACCCAGCTAAAACGCTTGAAAACAGTGAAAAACCGTCAAGAAACACCAATAACCCTGCTAAAACGCTTAAAAACAGTGAAAAACCGTCAAAAAACACCAATAAACCTGCTAAAACGCTTAAAAACAGTGAAAAACCGTCAAAAAACACCAATAACCCTGCTAAAACGCTTAAAAACAGTGAAAAACCGTCAAAAAACACCAATAACCCTGCTAAAACGCTTAAAAACAGTGAAAAACCGCCAAAAAACACCAATAACCCAGCTAAAACGCTTAAAAACAGTGAAAAACCGTCAAAAAACACCAATAACCCTGCTAAAACGCTTAAAAACAGTGAAAAACCGTCAAAAAACACCAATAACCCTGCTGAAACGCTTAAAAACAGTGAAAAAACGTCAAAAAACACCAATAACCCTGCTAAAACGCTTAAAAACAGTGAAAAACCGTCAAAAAACACCAATAACCCTGCTAAAACGCTTAAAAACAGTGAAAAACTGTCAAAAAACACCAATAACCCAGCTAAAACGCTTAAAAACAGTGAAAAACCGTCAAAAAAACACCAATAACCCTGCTAAAACGCTTAAAAACAGTGAAAAACCGTCAAAAAACACCAATAACCCTGCTGAAACGCTTAAAAACAGTGAAAAACCGTAAAAAAACACCAATAACCCTGCTGAAACGCTTAAAACCAGTGAAAAACCGTCAAAAAACACCAATAACCCTGCTAAAACGCTTAAAAACAGTGAAAAACCGTCAAAAAACACCAATAACCCTGCTAAAACGCTTGAAAACAGTGAAAAACCGTCAAGAAACACCAATAACCCTGCTAAAACGCTTAAAAACAGTGGAAAATCGTCAAAAAACACCAATAACCCTGCTGAAACGCTTAAAAACAGTGAAAAACCGTCAAAAAACACCAATAACCCTGCTGAAACGCTTAAAAACAGTGGAAAACCGTAAAAAAACACCAATAACCCTGCTAAAACGCTTAAAAACAGTGAAAAACCGTCAAAAAACACCAATAACCCTGCTGAAACGCTTAAAAACAGTGAAAAACCGTCAAAAAACACCAATAACCCTGCTAAAACGCTTAAAAACAGTGAAAAACCGTCAAAAAACACCAATTACCCTGCTGAAACGCTTAAAAACAGTGAAAAACCGTCAAAAAACACCAATAACCCTGCTAAAACGCTTAAAAACAGTGAAAAACCGTCAAAAAACACCAATAACCCTGCTGAAACGCTTAAAAACAGTGAAAAACCGTCAAAAAACACCAATAACCCTGCTAAAACGCATAAAAACAGTGAAAAACCGTCAAAAAACACCAATAACCCTGCTAAAACGCTTAAAAACAGTGAAAAACCGTCAAAAAACACCAATAACCCTGCTGAAACGCTTAAAAACAGTGAAAAACCGTCAAAAAACACCAATAACCCTGCTAAAACGCTTAAAAACAGTGAAAAACCGTCAAAAAAACACCAATAACCCTGCTAAAACGCTTAAAAACAGTGAAAAACCGTCAAAAAAACACCAATAACCCTGCTAAAACGCTTAAAAACAGTGAAAAACCGTCAAAAAACACCAATAACCCTGCTGAAACGCTTAAAAACAGTGAAAAACCGTAAAAAAACACTAATAACCCTGCTGAAACGCTTAAAACCAGTGAAAAACCGTCAAAAAACACCAATAACCTGCTAAAACGCTTAAAAACAGCGAAAAACCGTCAAAAAACACCAATAACCCTGCTAAAACGCTTGAAAACAGTGAAAAACCGTCAAGAAACACCAATAACCCTGCTAAAACGCTTAAAAACAGTGAAAAACCGTCAAAAAACACCAATAAACCTGCTAAAACGCTTAAAAACAGTGAAAAACCGTCAAAAAACACCAATAACCCTGCTAAAACGCTTAAAAACAGTGAAAAACCGTCAAAAAACACCAATAACCCTGCTAAAACGCTTAAAAACAGTGAAAAACCGCCAAAAAACACCAATAACCCAGCTAAAACGCTTAAAAACAGTGAAAAACCGTCAAAAAACACCAATAACCCTGCTAAAACGCTTAAAAACAGTGAAAAACCGTCAAAAAACACCAATAACCCTGCTGAAACGCTTAAAAACAGTGAAAAAACGTCAAAAAACACCAATAACCCTGCTAAAACGCTTAAAAACAGTGAAAAACCGTCAAAAAACACCAATAACCCTGCTAAAACGCTTAAAAACAGTGAAAAACTGTCAAAAAACACCAATAACCCAGCTAAAACGCTTAAAAACAGTGAAAAACCGTCAAAAAAACACCAATAACCCTGCTAAAACGCTTAAAAACAGTGAAAAACCGTCAAAAAACACCAATAACCCTGCTGAAACGCTTAAAAACAGTGAAAAACCGTAAAAAAACACCAATAACCCTGCTGAAACGCTTAAAACCAGTGAAAAACCGTCAAAAAACACCAATAACCCTGCTAAAACGCTTAAAAACAGTGAAAAACCGTCAAAAAACACCAATAACCCTGCTAAAACGCTTGAAAACAGTGAAAAACCGTCAAGAAACACCAATAACCCTGCTAAAACGCTTAAAAACAGTGGAAAATCGTCAAAAAACACCAATAACCCTGCTGAAACGCTTAAAAACAGTGAAAAACCGTCAAAAAACACCAATAACCCTGCTGAAACGCTTAAAAACAGTGGAAAACCGTAAAAAAACACCAATAACCCTGCTAAAACGCTTAAAAACAGTGAAAAACCGTCAAAAAACACCAATAACCCTGCTGAAACGCTTAAAAACAGTGAAAAACCGTCAAAAAACACCAATAATCCTGCTAAAACGCTTAAAAACAGTGAAAAACCGTCAAAAAACACCAATAACCCTGCTAAAACGCTTAAAAACAGTGAAAAACCGTCAAAAAACACCAATAACCCTGCTGAAACGCTTAAAAACAGTGAAAAACCGTCAAAAAACACCAATAACCCTGCTAAAACGCTTAAAAACAGTGAAAAACCGTAAAAAAACACCAATAACCCTGCTGAAACGCTTAAAAACAGTGAAAAACCGTCAAAAAACACCAATAACCCTGCTAAAACGCTTAAAAACAGTGAAAAACCGTCAAAAAACACCAATAACCCTGCTAAAACGCTTAAAAACAGTGAAAAACCGTCAAAAAACACCAATAACCCTGCTAAAACGCTTAAAAACAGTGAAAAACCGTCAAGAAACATCAATAACCCTGCTAAAACGCTTAAAAACAGTGAACAATCGTCAAAAAACACCAATAAACCTGCTAAAACGCTTAAAAACAGTGAAAAACCGTCAAAAAACACCAATAACCCTGCTAAAACGCTTAAAAACAGTGAAAATCCGTCAAAAAACACCAATAACCCTGCTGAAACGCTTAAAAACAGTGAAAAACCGTCAAAAAACACCAATAACTCTGCTAAAACGATTAAAACATTGAAAAACCGTCAAAAAACACCAATAACCCTGCTAAAACGCTTAAAAACAGTGAAAATCCGTCAAAAAACACCAATAACCGTGCTGAAACGCTTAAAAACAGTGAAAAACCGTCAAAAAACACCAATAACTCTGCTAAAACGCTTAAAAACAGTGGAAAACCGTCAAAAAAAACAAATAACCCTGCTGAAACGCTTAAAAACAGTGAAAAACCGTCAAAAAACACCAATAACCCTGCTGAAACGCTTAAAAACAGTGGAAAACCGTCAAAAAACACCAATAACCCTGCTAAAACACTTAAAAACAGTGAAAAACCGTCAAAAAACACCAATAACACTGCTAAAACGCTTAAAAACAGTGAAAAACCGTCAAAAAACACCAATAACCCTGCTGAAACGCTTAAAAACAGTGAAAAACCGTCAAAAAACCTCAATAACCCTGCTAAAACGCTCAAAAACAGTGAAAAACCGTCAAAAAACACCAATAACCCTGCTGAAACGCTTAAAAACAGTGAAAAACCGTCAAAAAACACCAATAACCCTGATAAAACGCCTAAAAACAGTGAAAATCCGTCGAAAAACACCAATAACCCTGCTGAAACGCTTAAAAACAGTGAAAAACCGTCAAAAAACACCAATAACCCTGCTAAAACGCTTAAAAACAGTGGAAAACCGTCAAAAAACACCAATAACTCTGCTAAAACGCTTAAAAAAAGTGAAAAACCGCCAAAAAACACCAATAACCCAGCTAAAACGCTTAGAAACAGTGAAAAACCGTCAAAAAACACCAATAACCCTGCTAAAACGCTTAAAAACAGTAAAAAAACGTCAAAAAACACCAATAACCCTGCTGAAACGCTTAAAAACAGTGAAAAACCGTCAAAAAACACCAATAACCCTGCTAAAACGCTTAAAAACAGTGAAAAACCGTCAAAAAACACCAATAACCCTGCTGAAACGCTTAAAAACAGTGAAAAACCGTCAAAAAACACCAATAACCCTGCTGAAACGCTTAAAAACAGTGAAAAACCGTCAAAAAAAACAAATAACCCTGCTGAAACGCTTAAAAACAGTGAAAAACCGTCAAAAAACACCAATAACCCTGCTGAAACGCTTAAAAACAGTGGAAAACCGTCAAAAAACACCAATAACCCTGCTAAAACACTTAAAAACAGTGAAAAACCGTCAAAAAACACCAATAACACTGCTAAAACGCTTAAAAACAGTGAAAAACCGTCAAAAAACACCAATAACCCTGCTGAAACGCTTAAAAACAGTGAAAAACCGTCAAAAAACCCCAATAACCCTGCTAAAACGCTCAAAAACAGTGAAAAACCGTCAAAAAACACCAATAACCCTGCTGAAACGCTTAAAAACAGTGAAAAACCGTCAAAAAACACCAATAATCCTGATAAAACGCCTAAAAACAGTGAAAATCCGTCGAAAAACACCAATAACCCTGCTGAAACGCTTAAAAACAGTGAAAAACCGTCAAAAAACACCAATAACCCTGCTAAAACGCTTAAAAACAGTGAAAAACCGTCAAAAAACACCAATAACTCTGCTAAAACGCTTAAAAACAGTGGAAAACCGTCAAAAAAAACAAATAACCCTGCTGAAACGCTTAAAAACAGTGAAAAACCGTCAAAAAACACCAATAACCCTGCGGAAACGCTTAAAAACAGTGGAAAACCGTCAAAAAACACCAATAACCCTGCTAAAACACTTAAAAACAGTGAAAACCCGTCAAAAAACACCAATAACACTGCTAAAACGCTTAAAAACAGTGAAAAACCGTCAAAAAACACCAATTACCCTGCTGAAACGCTTAAAAACAGTGAAAAACCGTCAAAAAACCCCAATAACCCTGCTAAAACGCTCAAAAACAGTGAAAAACCGTCAAAAAACATCAATAACCCTGCTGAAACGCTTAAAAACAGTGAAAAACCGTCAAAAAACACCAATAACCCTGATAAAACGCCTAAAAACAGTGAAAATCCGTCGAAAAACACCAATAACCCTGCTGAAACGCTTAAAAACAGTGAAAAACCGTCAAAAAACACCAATAACCCTGCTAAAACGCTTAAAAACAGTGGAAAACCGTCAAAAAACACCAATAACTCTGCTAAAACGCTTAAAAACAGTGAAAAACCGCCAAAAAACACCAATAACCCAGCTAAAACGCTTAGAAACAGTGAAAAACCGTCAAAAAACACCAATAACCCTGCTAAAACGCTTAAAAACAGTAAAAAAAACGTCAAAAAACACCAATAACCCTGCTGAAACGCTTAAAAACAGTGAAAAACCGTCAAAAAACACCAATAACCCTGCTAAAACGCTTAAAAGCAGTGAAAAACCGTCAAAAAACACCAATAACCCTGCTAAAACGCTTAAAAACAGTGAAAAACCGTCAAAAAACACCAATAACCCTGCTAAAACGCTTAAAAACAGTGAAAAACCGTCAAAAAAACACCAATAACCCTGCTAAAACGCTTAAAAACAGTGAAAAACCGTCAAAAAACACCAATAACCCTGCTGAAACGCTTAAAAGCAGTGAAAAACCGTAAAAAAACACTAATAACCCTGCTGAAACGCTTAAAACCAGTGAAAAACCGTCAAAAAACACCAATAACCCTGCTAAAACGCTTAAAAACAGTGAAAAACCGTCAAAAAACACCAATAACCCTGCTAAAACGCTTGAAAACAGTGAAAAACCGTCAAGAAACACCAATAACCCTGCTAAAACGCTTAAAAACAGTGAAAAACCGTCAAAAAACACCAATAAACCTGCTAAAACGCTTAAAAACAGTGAAAAACCGTCAAAAAACACCAATAACCCTGCTAAAACGCTTAAAAACAGTGAAAAACCGTCAAAAAACAACAATAACCCTGCTAAAACGCTTAAAAACAGTGAAAATCCGCCAAAAAACACCAATAACCCAGCTAAAACGCTTAAAAACAGTGAAAAACCGTCAAAAAACACCAATA
>NW_027556710.1:0-14727 GCF_964204865.1 Styela clava
GCAGGGTTATTGGTGTTTTTTGACGGTTTTTCACTGTTTTTAAGCGTTTCAGCAGGGTTATTGGTGTTTTTTGACGGGTTTTCACTGTTTTAAGCGTTCTAGCAGGGTTGTTGGTGTTTTTTGACTGTTTTTCTCTGTTTTAAGCGTTTTAGCAGGGTTATTGGTGTTTTTTGACTGTTTTCACTGTTTTTATGCGTTTAGCAGGGTTATTGGTGTTTTTTGACGGTTTTTCACTGTTTTAAGCGTTTCAGCAGGGTTATTGGTGTTTTTTGACGGTTTTTCACTGTTTTTAAGCGTTTTAACAGTGTTATTGATGTTTTTTGACGTTTTTCATTGTTTTTAAGCGTTTTAGCAGGGTTATTGGTGTTTTTGACTGGTTTTCACTGTTTTTAAGCGTTTTAGCAGGGTTATTGGTGTTTTTTGACGGTTTTTCACTGTTTTTAAGCGTTTTAGCAGGGTTATTGGTGTTTTTTGACGGTTTTTCACTGTTTTTAAGCGTTTCAGCAGGGTTATTGGTGTTTTTTGACGGTTTTTCACTGTTTTAAAGCGTTTTAGCAGTGTTATTGATGTTTTTTGACGTTTTTCATTGTTTTTAAGCGTTTTTAGCAGGGGTTATTGGTGTTTTTTGACTGGTTTTCACTGTTTTTAAGCGTTTTAGCAGGGTTATTGGTGTTTTTTGACGGTTTTTTCACTGTTTTTAAGCGTTTTAGCAGGGTTATTTGTGTTTTTTTTTATGGTGTTTTTCTGTTTTTAAGCGTTTTAGCAGGGTTATTGATGTTTTTTGACGGTTTTTTCACTGTTTTTAAGCGTTTTAGCAGGGTTATTAGTGTTTTTTGACGGTTTTTCACTGTTTTTTAAACGTTTTAGCAGGGTTATTGGTGTTTTTTGACGGTTTTTCACTGTTTTTAATCGTTTTAGCAGGGTTATTGGTGTTTTTTGACTGTTTTTCACTGTTTTTAAGCGTTTCAGCAGGGTTATTTGGTGTTTTTTGACGGTTTTTCACTGTTTTTAAGTGTTTAAGCAGGGTTATTTGGTGTTTTTTGTCGGTTTTTCACTGTTTTTAAGTGTTTTTAGCAGGGTTATTGGTGTTTTTTGACGGTTTTTCACTGTTTTAAGCGTTTAGCAGTGTTATTGATGTTTTTTAACGGTTTTCACTGTTTTTAAGCGTTTTAGCAGGGTTATTGGTGTTTTTGACGGTTTTTCACTGTTTTTAGGCGTTTTAGCAGAGTAATTGGTGTTTTTTGACGGTTTTTCACTGTTTTTCAACGTTTTAGCAGGGTTATTGGTGTTTTTGACGGTTTTTCACTGTTTTAAGCGTTTTAGCAGGGTTATTGGTGTTTTTTGACGGTTTTTCACTGTTTTTAAGCGTTTCAGCAGGGTTATTTGGTGTTTTTTGACGGGTTTTCACTGTTTTTAAGCGTTCTAGCAGGGTTGTAGGTGTTTTTTGACTGTTTTTCTCTGTTTTTAAGCGTTTTAGCAGGGTTTTGGTGTTTTTGACGGTTTTTCACTGTTTTTAATCGTTTTAGCAGGGTTATTGGTGTTTTTTGACTGTTTTTGACTGTTTTTAAGCGTTTCAGCAGGGTTATTGGTGTTTTTGACGGTTTTTCACTGTTTTTAAGTGTTTAAGCAGAGTTATTGGTGTTTTTTGTCGGTTTTTCACTGTTTTTAAGTGTTTTAGCAGGGTTATTGGTGTTTTTGACGGTTTTTCACTGTTTTTAAGCGTTTTAGCAGTGTTATTGATGTTCTTTAACGGTTTTTCACTGTTTTTAAAGCGTTTTAGCAGGGTAATTGGTGTTTTTTTACGGTTTTCACTGTTTTTAAGCGTTTTAGCAGGGTTATTGGTGTTTTTTGACGGTTTTTCAATGTTTTTAAGCGTTTTAGCAGGGTTATTGGTGTTTTTTGACGGTTTTTCACTGTTTTTAGGCGTTTTAAACAGAGTAATTGGTGTTTTTTGACGGTTTTTCACTGTTTTTCAACGTTTTAGCAGGGTTATTGGTGTTTTTTGACGGTTTTCACTGTTTTTAAGCGTTTTAGCAGGGTTATTGGTGTTTTTGACGGTTTTTCACTGTTTTTAAGCGTTTCAGCAGGGTTATTGGTGTTTTTTGACGGGTTTTCACTGTTTTTAAGCGTTCTAGCAGGGTTGTTGGTGTTTTTTGACTGTTTTTCTCTGTTTTTAAGCCTTTTAGCAGGGTTATTGGTGTTTTTTGACGGTTTTTCACTGTTTTTAAGCGTTTTAGCAGGGTTATTGGTGTTTTTTGACGGTTTTCACTGTTTTTAAGCGTTTCAGCAGGGTTATTGGTGTTTTTTGACGGTTTTTCACTGTTTTTTAAGCGTTTTAGCAGGGTTATTGATGTTTTTTGACGTTTTTCATTGTTTTTAAGCGTTTTAGCAGGGTTATTGGTGTTTTTTGACTGGTTTTCACTGTTTTTAAGCGTTTTAGCAGGGTTATGGGTGTTTTTTGACGGTTTTTCACTGTTTTTAAGCGTTTTAGCAGGGTTATTTGTGTTTTTGACGGTTTTTCTCTGTTTTTAAGCGTTTTAGCAGGGTTATTGATGTTTTTTGACGGTTTTTCACTGTTTTTAAGCGTTTTAGCAGGGTTATTGTGTTTTTTGACGGTTTTTCACTGTTTTTAAACGTTTTAGCAGGGTTATTGGTGTTTTTTGACGGTTTTCACTGTTTTTAATCGTTTTAGCAGGGTTATTGGTGTTTTTGACTGTTTTTCACTGTTTTTAAGCGTTTCAGCAGGGTTATTGGTGTTTTTTGACGGTTTTTCACTGTTTTTAAGTGTTTAAGCAGGGTTATTGGTGTTTTTTGTCGGTTTTTCACTGTTTTTAAGTGTTTTAGCAGGGTTATTGGTGTTTTTTGACGGTTTTTCACTGTTTTTAAGCGTTTTAGCAGTGTTATTGATGTTTTTTAACGGTTTTTCACTGTTTTAAGCGTTTTAGCAGGGTAATTGGTGTTTTTTACGGTTTTTCACTGTTTTTAAGCGTTTTAGCAGGGTTATTGGTGTTTTTTGACGGTTTTTCCAATGTTTTTAAGCGTTTTAGCAGGGTTATTGGTGTTTTTTGACGGTTTTTCACTGTTTTTAGGCGTTTTAGCAGAGTAATTGGTGTTTTTGACGGTTTTTCACTGTTTTTTAACGTTTTAGCAGCGTTATTGTTGTTTTTTGACGGGTTTTTCACTGTTTTTAAGCGTTTTAGCAGGGTTATTGGTGTTTTTTGACGGTTTTTCACTGTTTTTAAGCGTTTCAGCGGGGTTATTGGTGTTTTTTGACGGTTTTTCACTGTTTTTAAGCGTTTTTGCAAGGTTATTGGTGTTTTTTGACGGTTTTTCACTGTTTTTAAGCGTTTTAGCAGGGTTATTGGTGTTTTTAACGGTTTTTCACTGTTTTTAAGCGTTTTAGCAGGGTAATTGGTGTTTTTTTACGGTTTTTCACTGTTTTTAAGCGTTTTAGCAGGGTTATTGGTGTTTTTTGACGGTTTTCCACTGTTTTTAAGTGTTTAAGCAGGGTTATTGGTGTTTTTTGTCGGTTTTTCACTGTTTTTAAGTGTTTTAGCAGGGTTATTGGTGTTTTTTGACGGTTTTTCACTGTTTTAAGCGTTTTAGCAGGGTTATTGGTGTTTTTTGACGGGTTTTTTACTGTTTTTAAGCGTTTTAGCAGGGTTATTGGTGTTTTTTGACGGGTTTTCACTGTTTTTAAGAATTTTAGCAGGGTTATTGGTGTTTTTTGACGGGTTTTTACTGTTTTTAAGCGTTTTAGCAGGGTTATTGGTGATTTTTGACGGTTTTTCACTGTTTTTAAGCGTTTTAGCAGGGTTATTGGTGTTTTTTGACGGTTTTTCACTGTTTTTAAGCGTTTTAGCAGGGTTATTGGTGTTTTTTGACGGTTTTTCACTGTTTTTAAACGTTTTAGCAGGGTTATTGGTGTTTTTTGACGGTGTTTCACTGTTTTTCCGCGTTTTAGCAGGGTTATTGGTGTTTTTTGACTGTTTTTCACTGTTTTTAAGCGTTTTAGCAGGGTTATTGGTGTTTTTTGACGGTTTTTCACTGTTTTTAAGCGTTTTAGCAGGGTTATTGGTGTTTTTTGACGGTTTTTCACTGTTTTTAAGCGTTTCAGCGGGGTTATTGGTGTTTTTTGACGGTTTTTCACTGTTTTTAAGCGTTTTTGCAAGGTTATTGGTGTTTTTTGACGGTTTTTCACTGTTTTTAAGCGTTTTAGCAGGGTTATTGGTGTTTTTAACAGTTTTTCACTGTTTTTAAGCGTTTTAGCAGGGTAATTGGTGTTTTTTTACGGTTTTTCACTGTTTTTAAGCGTTTTAGCAGGGTTATTGGTGTTTTTTGACGGTTTTCCACTGTTTTTAAGTGTTTAAGCAGGGTTATTGGTGTTTTTTGTCGATTTTTCACTGTTTTTAAGTGTTTTAGCAGGGTTATTGGTGTTTTTTGACGGTTTTTCACTGTTTTTAAGCGTTTTAGCAGGGTTATTGGTGTTTTTTGACGGGTTTTTTACTGTTTTTAAGCGTTTTAGCAGGGTTATTGGTGTTTTTTGACGGGTTTTCACTGTTTTTAAGAATTTTAGCAGGGTTATTGGTGTTTTTTGACGGGTTTTTACTGTTTTTGAGCGTTTTAGCAGGGTTATTGGTGATTTTTGACGGTTTTTCACTGTTTTTAAGCGTTTTAGCAGGGTTATTGGTGTTTTTTGACGGTTTTTCACTGTTTTTAAGCGTTTTAGCAGGGTTATTGGTGTTTTTTGACGGTTTTTCACTGTTTTTAAACGTTTTAGCAGGGTTATTGGTGTTTTTTGACGGTGTTTCACTGTTTTTACGCGTTTTAGCAGGGTTATTGGTGTTTTTTGACTGTTTTTCACTGTTTTTAAGCGTTTTAGCAGGGTTATTGGTGTTTTTTGACGTTTTTCACTGTTTTTAAGCGTTTTAGCAGGGTTATTGGTGTTTTTTGACGGTTTTTCACTGTTTTTAAGCGTTTCAGCAGGGTTATTGGTGTTTTTTGACGGGTTTTCACTGTTTTTAAGCGTTCTAGCAGGGTTGTTGGTGTTTTTTGACTGTTTTTCTCTGTTTTTAAGCGTTTTAGCAGGGTTATTGGTGTTTTTTGACTGTTTTTCACTGTTTTTATGCGTTTTAGCAGGGTTATTGGTGTTTTTTGACGGTTTTTCACTGATTTTAAGCGTTTCAGCAGGGTTATTGGTGTTTTTTGACGGTTTTTCACTGTTTTTAAGCGTTTTAACAGTGTTATTGATGTTTTTTGACGTTTTTCATTGTTTTTAAGCGTTTTAGCAGGGTTATTGGTGTTTTTTGACTGGTTTTCACTGTTTTTAAGCGTTTTAGCAGGGTTATTGGTGTTTTTTGACGGTTTTTCACTGTTTTTAAGCGTTTTAGCAGGGTTATTGGTGTTTTTTGACGGTTTTTCACTGTTTTTAAGCGTTTCAGCAGGGTTATTGGTGTTTTTTGACGGTTTTTCACTGTTTTAAAGCGTTTTAGCAGTGTTATTGATGTTTTTTGACGATTTTCATTGTTTTTAAGCGTTTTAGCAGGGTTATTGGTGTTTTTTGACTGGTTTTCACTGTTTTTAAGCGTTTTAGCAGGGTTATTGGTGTTTTTTGACGGTTTTTCACTGTTTTTAAGCGTTTTAGCAGGGTTATTTGTGTTTTTTTTTATGGTGTTTTTCTGTTTTTAAGCGTTTTAGCAGGGTTATTGATGTTTTTTGACGGTTTTTCACTGTTTTTAAGCGTTTTAGCAGGGTTATTAGTGTTTTTTGACGGTTTTTCACTGTTTTTAAACGTTTTAGCAGGGTTATTGGTGTTTTTTGACGGTTTTTCACTGTTTTTAATCGTTTTAGCAGGGTTATTGGTGTTTTTTGACTGTTTTTCACTGTTTTTAAGCGTTTCAGCAGGGTTATTGGTGTTTTTTGACGGTTTTTCACTGTTTTTAAGTGTTTAAGCAGGGTTATTGGTGTTTTTTGACTGGTTTTCACTGTTTTTAAGCGTTTTAGCAGGGTTATTGGTGTTTTTTGACGGTTTTTCACTGTTTTTAAGCGTTTTAGCAGGGTTATTTGTGTTTTTTTTTATGGTGTTTTTCTGTTTTTAAGCGTTTTAGCAGGGTTATTGATGTTTTTTGACGGTTTTTCACTGTTTTTAAGCGTTTTAGCAGGGTTATTGGTGTTTTTTGACGGTTTTTCACTGTTTTTAAACGTTTTAGCAGGGTTATTGGTGTTTTTTGACGGTTTTTCACTGTTTTTAATCGTTTTAGCAGGGTTATTGGTGTTTTTTGACTGTTTTTCACTGTTTTTAAGCGTTTCAGCAGGGTTATTGGTGTTTTTTGACGGTTTTTCACTGTTTTTAAGTGTTTAAGCAGGGTTATTGGTGTTTTTTGTCGGTTTTTCACTGTTTTTAAGTGTTTTAGCAGGGTTATTGGTGTTTTTTGACGGTTTTTCACTGTTTTTAAGCGTTTTAGCAGTGTTATTGAGGTTTTTTAACGGTTTTTCACTGTTTTTAAGCGTTTTAGCAGGGTTATTGGTGTTTTTTGACGGGTTTTCACTGTTTTTAAGAATTTTAGCAGGGTTATTGGTGTTTTTTGACGGGTTTTTATTGTTTTTAAGCGTTTTAGCAGGGTTATTGGTGATTTTTGACGGTTTTTCACTGTTTTTAAGCGTTTTAGCAGGGTTATTGGTGTTTTTTGACGGTTTTTCACTGTTTTTAAGCGTTTTAGCAGGGTTATTGGTGTTTTTTGACGGTTTTTCACTGTTTTTAAACGTTTTAGCAGGGTTATTGGTGTTTTTTGACGGTGTTTCACTGTTTTTACGCGTTTTAGCAGGGTTATTGGTGTTTTTTGACTGTTTTTCACTGTTTTTAAGCGTTTTAGCAGGGTTATTGGTGTTTTTTGACGTTTTTCACTGTTTTTAAGCGTTTTAGCAGGGTTATTGGTGTTTTTTGACGGTTTTTCACTGTTTTTAAGCGTTTCAGCAGGGTTATTGGTGTTTTTTGACGGGTTTTCACTGTTTTTAAGCGTTCTAGCAGGGTTGTTGGTGTTTTTTGACTGTTTTTCTCTGTTTTTAAGCGTTTTAGCAGGGTTATTGGTGTTTTTTGACTGTTTTTCACTGTTTTTATGCGTTTTAGCAGGGTTATTGGTGTTTTTTGACGGTTTTTCACTGTTTTTAAGCGTTTCAGCAGGGTTATTGGTGTTTTTTGACGGTTTTTCACTGTTTTTAAGCGTTTTAACAGTGTTATTGATGTTTTTTGACGTTTTTCATTGTTTTTAAGCGTTTTAGCAGGGTTATTGGTGTTTTTTGACTGGTTTTCACTGTTTTTAAGCGTTTTAGCAGGGTTATTGGTGTTTTTTGACGGTTTTTCACTGTTTTTAAGCGTTTTAGCAGGGTTATTGGTGTTTTTTGACGGTTTTTCACTGTTTTTAAGCGTTTCAGCAGGGTTATTGGTGTTTTTTGACGGTTTTTCACTGTTTTAAAGCGTTTTAGCAGTGTTATTGATGTTTTTTGACGTTTTTCATTGTTTTTAAGCGTTTTAGCAGGGTTATTGGTGTTTTTTGACTGGTTTTCACTGTTTTTAAGCGTTTTAGCAGGGTTATTGGTGTTTTTTGACGGTTTTTCACTGTTTTTAAGCGTTTTAGCAGGGTTATTTGTGTTTTTTTTTATGGTGTTTTTCTGTTTTTAAGCGTTTTAGCAGGGTTATTGATGTTTTTTGACGGTTTTTCACTGTTTTTAAGCGTTTTAGCAGGGTTATTAGTGTTTTTTGACGGTTTTTCACTGTTTTTAACTCTTTGAACTCTGACGGCTCTGAGCGAAGTTACTCGCTCACCCTGAAGGTTCGCGGCGCGGTATTGGTAGAACAATAAAATAAGTCTAAATACTGGCTATTTGGCACGCTTATAACTTTTTACCAATTATAGGTGGCACGTTGTGTGACATTTCAATCGAAAGGAAATTTTATCGTGCATTCAGAATGTATTTTCCATATTGAAATACATTTTGTCAAAATTAATAAAATTGACTCTAATCTAACAGTCATTTTTCTGCATGTATGTGAGTTTTGGCTTGAAATTTTGTTAGTTTGGTGCAAAATATACTGCCAATATTTGATGTTCATAAAGAGTTTTTTATAAGCTTTTTGTTGATATTCGAATTACTATTGTGGCTGCCATATAACCAATTTTATATTTAAATATTTAATTGTGTATCATTGTGTCGGGTGAACAACTTCGATAAGCGGCCATGACGCACTGATTACGCAGCTACGCAAAAGCCGATCACGTGACTACCGTCATGAAGATGTTGATAAGTACGTTCGAAACATATTGCGTGGCAAAATGCGCAAGATAACTTTCACGACGACGTTCTCAGCGAGACATCGGTCGCCGAGTTTCGATATGATATTAACCCTGTATGGATTGAAGTACCGAAGTCGAGTAATGCGTGCAGTAATAGCGAAGTGAAGGGAAGTTAATATCGTCATATAAAATTTCACGTGGAAAATGTTTTATTCGCCCATAAGTATTTGTTCAAATATCAACCAAAATAAGTACTTGCCTGCTCTGCAGATCAAAATATCTGATTGTACGAATGTTAGGCGAAGCAAGTGGATGGATCAATATCTGAAAGCACTAATAATGCAGAAAGAGCAACTCTTATTCTAACAAGATCATATGCGTCGCCAGAACTAGATACCCCACCGCAAAACGCCAGTTCTAATAATAGATGCGTCGTATGCAGCAAAATTTACATTATTGCCAAAAAACCAATCCAGCTGCTAAAGACAAAGCGTTGCTGAAACGATGCGAGACAGTATATAAGTATAAATACTGTAATGAGTACCTATGTATAGGTAACGAAACCAACAACCATTGGTATAACTGGCACAACAAAGTGCAATATTGGATTTAGTCTGCATAATATTTTCATGTTCTTCATTGTTCCGGGCACAACAAAGTGCAATATTCAATTTAAAAATTTTAGCAAGCAGTCTTTTATGTACATACATTTTTCATGGTCTTTATTGTTCCGTTATTTGCTAATAAAATCACAATATTGTTCATATTGCGTATACGTAACCACAACTTAATGGGGCTTGCGCGGGCAGTCAAAGTCAAAGCGTAGTGCGAATTTTGAATGCGTAGCATCGGGTTAATTAATTACTTCCTGTGGACATTTAAATAATAACATCTTGACGTAACGTTATTGCGGATATCGTCACGTTTAGTTGCATTTGCGTAATATACGTAAAGTTGTGCGTGACGAGACGTTGCCTCTCTTCAATGAGAACATCAATTTGACGCAGCGTCGCTGTTAAATCTACAGATAATCTAATATATTTGGCCATAAAATTTGAATGGATCATCGTAAAATCGTTTTGGATACGTATATAAAAAGCTATTCAAATTCTCCACATATATTGCCGATTGAATATGTGGCTATTTAGGCAAGAAGTCGAAATTCTTTATATTAAATATTTGTTATCATACAATAACTTCATACGCACTTTCAAATTGCCAATTTTACTGAAACATCGTATATTAGAGCACCGATATTTACAACATAATTAGTCCCAATAACAAGCTTTCATGCAATATAAAATTTATTTGAATACTCTTTGTGGTTCTTGAGATAAGAGATCATAAAGTTGATTCCCTCCGACACGAAAAACAAGCCGGTAAACCGGCTTGCCGGGGCACAGAGCGTACTCAAACAAGCCGGTAAACCGGCTTGCCGGGTTCAAGCGGTTAAGCGTTTCAGCAGGGTTATTGGTGTTTTTTGACGGTTTTTCACTGTTTTTAAGCGTTTTAACAGTGTTATTGATGTTTTTTGACGTTTTTCATTGTTTTTAAGCGTTTTAGCAGGGTTATTGGTGTTTTTTGACTGGTTTTCACTGTTTTTAAGCGTTTTAGCAGGGTTATTGGTGTTTTTTGACGGTTTTTCACTGTTTTTAAGCGTTTTAGCAGGGTTATTGGTGTTTTTTGACTGTTTTTCACTGTTTTTAAGCGTTTCAGCAGGGTTATTGGTGTTTTTTGACGGTTTTTCACTGTTTTTAAGTGTTTAAGCAGGGTTATTGGTGTTTTTTGACTGGTTTTCACTGTTTTTAAGCGTTTTAGCAGGGTTATTGGTGTTTTTTGACGGTTTTTCACTGTTTTTAAGTGTTTAAGCAGGGTTATTGGTGTTTTTTGACTGGTTTTCACTGTTTTTAAGCGTTTTAGCAGGGTTATTGGTGTTTTTTGACGGTTTTTCACTGTTTTTAAGCGTTTTAGCAGGGTTATTTGTGTTTTTTTTTATGGTGTTTTTCTGTTTTTAAGCGTTTTAGCAGGGTTATTGATGTTTTTTGACGGTTTTTCACTGTTTTTAAGCGTTTTAGCAGGGTTATTGGTGTTTTTTGACGGTTTTTCACTGTTTTTAAACGTTTTAGCAGGGTTATTGGTGTTTTTTGACGGTTTTTCACTGTTTTTAATCGTTTTAGCAGGGTTATTGGTGTTTTTTGACTGTTTTTCACTGTTTTTAAGCGTTTTAGCAGGGTTATTGGTGTTTTTTGACGGTTTTTCACTGTTTTTAAGTGTTTAAGCAGGGTTATTGGTGTTTTTTGTCGTTTTTTCACTGTTTTTAAGCGTTTTAGCAGGGTTATTGGTGTTTTTTGACGGGTTTTCACTGTTTTTAAGAATTTTAGCAGGGTTATTGGTGTTTTTTGACGGGTTTTTACTGTTTTTAAGCGTTTTAGCAGGGTTATTGGTGATTTTTGACGGTTTTTCACTGTTTTTAAGCGTTTTAGCAGGGTTATTGGTGTTTTTTGACGGTTTTTCACTGTTTTTAAGCGTTTTAGCAGGGTTATTGGTGTTTTTTGACGGTTTTTCACTGTTTTTAAACGTTTTAGCAGGGTTATTGGTGTTTTTTGACGGTGTTTCACTGTTTTTACGCGTTTTAGCAGGGTTATTGGTGTTTTTTGACTGTTTTTCACTGTTTTTAAGCGTTTTAGCAGGGTTATTGGTGTTTTTTGACGTTTTTCACTGTTTTTAAGCGTTTTAGCAGGGTTATTGGTGTTTTTTGACGGTTTTTCACTGTTTTTAAGCGTTTCAGCAGGGTTATTGGTGTTTTTTGACGGGTTTTCACTGTTTTTAAGCGTTCTAGCAGGGTTGTTGGTGTTTTTTGACTGTTTTTCTCTGTTTTTAAGCGTTTTAGCAGGGTTATTGGTGTTTTTTGACTGTTTTTCACTGTTTTTATGCGTTTTAGCAGGGTTATTGGTGTTTTTTGACGGTTTTTCACTGTTTTTAAGCGTTTCAGCAGGGTTATTGGTGTTTTTTGACGGTTTTTCACTGTTTTTAAGCGTTTTAACAGTGTTATTGATGTTTTTTGACGTTTTTCATTGTTTTTAAGCGTTTTAGCAGGGTTATTGGTGTTTTTTGACTGGTTTTCACTGTTTTTAAGCGTTTTAGCAGGGTTATTGGTGTTTTTTGACGGTTTTTCACTGTTTTTAAGCGTTTTAGCAGGGTTATTGGTGTTTTTTGACGGTTTTTCACTGTTTTTAAGCGTTTCAGCAGGGTTATTGGTGTTTTTTGACGGTTTTTCACTGTTTTAAAGCGTTTTAGCAGTGTTATTGATGTTTTTTGACGTTTTTCATTGTTTTTAAGCGTTTTAGCAGGGTTATTGGTGTTTTTTGACTGGTTTTCACTGTTTTTAAGCGTTTTAGCAGGGTTATTGGTGTTTTTTGACGGTTTTTCACTGTTTTTAAGCGTTTTAGCAGGGTTATTTGTGTTTTTTTTTATGGTGTTTTTCTGTTTTTAAGCGTTTTAGCAGGGTTATTGATGTTTTTTGACGGTTTTTCACTGTTTTTAAGCGTTTTAGCAGGGTTATTAGTGTTTTTTGACGGTTTTTCACTGTTTTTAAACGTTTTAGCAGGGTTATTGGTGTTTTTTGACGGTTTTTCACTGTTTTTAATCGTTTTAGCAGGGTTATTGGTGTTTTTTGACTGTTTTTCACTGTTTTTAAGCGTTTCAGCAGGGTTATTGGTGTTTTTTGACGGTTTTTCACTGTTTTTAAGTGTTTAAGCAGGGTTATTGGTGTTTTTTGTCGGTTTTTCACTGTTTTTAAGTGTTTTAGCAGGGTTATTGGTGTTTTTTGACGGTTTTTCACTGTTTTTAAGCGTTTTAGCAGTGTTATTGATGTTTTTTAACGGTTTTTCACTGTTTTTAAGCGTTTTAGCAGGGTTATTGGTGTTTTTTGACGGTTTTTCACTGTTTTTAGGCGTTTTAGCAGAGTAATTGGTGTTTTTTGACGGTTTTTCACTGTTTTTCAACGTTTTAGCAGGGTTATTGGTGTTTTTTGACGGTTTTTCACTGTTTTTAAGCGTTTTAGCAGGGTTATTGGTGTTTTTTGACGGTTTTTCACTGTTTTTAAGCGTTTCAGCAGGGTTATTGGTGTTTTTTGACGGGTTTTCACTGTTTTTAAGCGTTCTAGCAGGGTTGTAGGTGTTTTTTGACTGTTTTTCTCTGTTTTTAAGCGTTTTAGCAGGGTTATTGGTGTTTTTTGACGGTTTTTCACTGTTTTTAAGCGTTTTAGCAGGGTTATTGGTGTTTTTTGACGGTTTTTCACTGTTTTTAAGCGTTTCAGCAGGGTTATTGGTGTTTTTTGACGGTTTTTCACTGTTTTTAAGCGTTTTAACAGTGTTATTGATGTTTTTTGACGTTTTTCATTGTTTTTAAGCGTTTTAGCAGGGTTATTGGTGTTTTTTGACTGGTTTTCACTGTTTTTAAGCGTTTTAGCAGGGTTATTGGTGTTTTTTGACGGTTTTTCACTGTTTTTAAGCGTTTTAGCAGGGTTATTTGTGTTTTTTGACGGTTTTTCTCTGTTTTTAAGCATTTTAGCAGGGTTATTGATGTTTTTTGACGGTTTTTCACTGTTTTTAAGCGTTTTAGCAGGGTTATTGGTGTTTTTTGACGGTTTTTCACTGTTTTTAAACGTTTTAGCAGGGTTATTGGTGTTTTTTGACGGTTTTTCAGTGTTTTAAAGCGTTTTAAAAGGGTTATTGATGTTTTTTGACGGTTTTTCACTGTTTTTAAGCGTTTCAGCAGGGTTATTGGTGTTTTTGGACGGTTTTTCACTGTTTTCAAGCGTTTTAGCAGGGTTATTGGTGTTTTTTGACGGTTTTTCCCTGTTTTTAAGCGTTTTGGCAGGGTTATTGGTGTTTTTTGACGGGTTTTCACTGTTTTTAAGCGTTTTAGCAGGGTTATTGGTGTTTTTTGACGGTTTTTCACTGTTTTTGAGCGTTTCAGCAGGGTTATTGGTGTTTTTGGACGGTTTTTCACTGTTTTTAAGCGTTTTAGCAGGGTTATTGTTGTTTTTTGACGGTTTTTCACTGTTTTTAAGCGTTTTAGCAGTGTTATTGATGTTTTTTGACGGGTTTTCACTGTTTTTAAGCGTTTTAGCAGGGTTATTGGTGTTTTTTGACGGTTTTTCACTGTTTTTAAGCGTTTTAGCAGGGTTATTGGTGTTTTTTGACGGTTTTTCACTGTTTTTAAACGTTTTAGCAGGGTTATTGGTGTTTTTTGACGGTTTTTCAGTGTTTTAAAGCGTTTTAGAAGGGTTATTGATGTTTTTTGACGGTTTTTCACTGTTTTTAAGCGTTTCTGCAGGGTTATTGGTGTTTTTGGACGGTTTTTCACTGTTTTCAAGCGTTTTAGCAGGGTAATTTGTGTTTTTTGACGGTTTTTCCCTGTTTCTAAGCGTTTTGGCAGGGTTATTGGTGTTTTTTGACGGGTTTTCACTGTTTTTAAGCGTTTTAGCAGGGTTATTGGTGTTTTTTGACGGTTTTTCACTGTTTTTGAGCGTTTCAGCAGGGTTATTGGTGTTTTCGGACGGTTTTTCACTGTTTTTAAGCGTTTTAGCAGGGTTATTGGTGTTTTTTGACGGTTTTTCACTGTTTTTAAGCGTTTTAGCAGTGTTATTGATGTTTTTTGACGGGTTTTCACTGTTTTTAAGCGTTTTAGCAGGGCTATTGGTGTTTTTTGACGGTTTTTCACTGTTTTTAAGCGTTTTAGCAGGGTTATTGGTGTTTTTTGACGGTTTTTTACTGTTTTTAAGCGTTTCAGCAGGGTTATTGGTGTTTTTGGACGGTTTTTCACTGTTTTCAAGCGTTTTAGCGGGGTTATTGGTGTTTTTTGACGGTTTTTCCCTGTTTTTAAGCGTTTTGGCAGGGTTATTGGTGTTTTTTGACGGGTTTTCACTGTTTTTAAGCGTTTTAGCAGGGTTATTGGTGTTTTTTGACTGTTTTTCAGTGTTTTAAAGCGTTTTAGAAGGGTTATTGATGTTTTTCACTGTTTTTAAGCGTTTCAGCAGGGTTATTGGTGTTTTTGGACGGTTTTTCACTGTTTTCAAGCGTTTTAGCAGGGTTATTTGTGTTTTTTGACGGTTTTTCCCTGTTTTTAGGCGTTTTAGCAGAGTAATTGGTGTTTTTTGACGGTTTTTCACTGTATTTTAACGTTTTAGCAGGGTTATTGGTGTTTTTTGACGGTTTTTCACTGTTTTTAAGCGTTTTAGCAGGGTTATTGGTGTTTTTTGACGGTTTTTCACTGTTTTTAAGCGTTTAAGCAGGGTTATTGGTGTTTTTGACGGTTTTTCACTGTTTTTAAGCGTTTAAGCAGGGTTATTGGTGTTTTTTGACTGTTTTTCACTGTTTTTAAGCGTTTCAGCGGGGTTATTGGTGTTTTTTGACGGTTTTTCACTGTTTTT
>NW_027556711.1:0-22223 GCF_964204865.1 Styela clava
CTTAAAAACAGTGAAAAACCGTCAAAAAACACCAATAACCCTGCTAAAACGCTTAAAAACAGTGAAAAACCGTCAAAAAACACCAATAACCCTGCTAAAACGCTTAAAAACAGTGAAAAACCGTCAAAAAACACCAATAACCCTGCTAAAACGCTTAAAAACAGTGAAAAACCGTCAAAAAACACCAATAACCCTGCTAAAACGCTTAAAAACAGTGAAAAACCGTCAAAAAACACCAATAACCCTGCTAAAACGCTTAAAAACAGTGAAAAACCGTCAAAAAACACCAATAACCCTGCTAAAACGCTTAAAAACAATGAAAAACCGTCAAAAAACACCAATAACCCTGCTAAAACGCTTAAAAACAGTGAAAAACTGTCAAAAAAACACCAATAACCCTGCTAAAACGCTTAAAAACAGTGAAAAACCGTCGAAAAACACCAATAACCCTGCTAAAACGCTTAAAAACAGTGAAAAACCGTCAAAAAACAACAATAACCCTGCTAAAACGCTTAAAAACAGTGAAAAACCGTCAAAAAACACCAATAACCCTGCTAAAACGCTTAAAAACAGTGAAAACCGTCAAAAAACACCAATAACCCTGCTAAAACGCTTAAAAACAGTGAAAAATCGTCAAAAAACACCAATAACCCCGCTAAAACGCTTAAAAACAGTGAAAAACCGTCAAAAAACACCAATAACCCTGCTAAAACGCTTAAAAACAGTGAAAAACCGTCAAAAAACACCAATAACCCTGCTAAAACGCTTAAAAACAGTGAAAAACCGTCGAAAAACACCAATAACCATGCTAAAACGCTTAAAAACAGTGAAAAACCGTCAAAAACACCAATAACCCTGCTAAAACGCTTAAAAACAGTGAAAACCCGTCCAAAAACACCAATAACCCTGCTAAAACGCTTAAAAACAGTGAAAAACCGTCCAAAAACACCAATAACCCTGCTAAAACGCTTAAAAACAGTGAAAAACCGTCAAAAAACACCAATAACCCTGCTAAAACGCTTAAAAACAGTGAAAAACCGTCAAAAAACACCAATAACCTTGCTAAAACGCTTAAAAACAATGAAAAACCGTCAAAAACAACAATAACCCTGCTAAAACGCATAAAAACAGTGAAAAACCGTCAAAAAACACCAATAACCCTGCTAAAACGCTTAAAAACAATGAAAAACCGTCAAAAAACACCAATAACCCTGCTAAAACGCTTAAAAACAGTGAAAAAACCGTCGAAAAACACCAATAACCCTGCTAAAACGCTTAAAAACAGTGAAAAACCGTCAAAAAACAACAATAACCCTGCTAAAACGCTTAAAAACGGTGAAAAACCGTCAAAAAACACCAATAACCCTGCTAAAACGCTTAAAAACAGTGAAAAACCGTCGAAAAACACCAATAACCCTGCTAAAACGCTTAAAACAGTGAAAAACCGGCAAAAAACAACAATAACCCTGCTAAAACGCTTAAAAACGGTGAAAAACCGTCAAAAAACAACAATAACCCTGCTAAAACGCTTAAAACAGTAAAAAACCGTCAAAAAACACCAATAACCCTGCTAAAACGCTTAAGAACAGTAAAAAACCGTCAAAAAACAACAATAACCCTGCTAAAACGCTTAAAAACGGTGAAAAACCGTCAAAAAACACCAATAACCCTGCTAAAACGCTTAAAAACAGTAAAAAACCGTCAAAAAACACCAATAACCCTGCTAAAACGCTTAAGAACAGTGAAAAACCGTCAAAAAACACCAATAACCCTGCTAAAACGCTTAAAAACAGTGAAAAACCGTCAAAAAACAACAATAACCCTGCTAAAACGCTTAAAAACAGTGAAAAACCGTCAAAAAACACCAATAACCCTGCTAAAATGCTTAAAAACAGTGAAAAACCGTCAAAAAACACCAATAACCCTGCTAAAACGCTTAAAAACAGTGAAAAACCGTCAAAAAACACCAATAACCCTGCTAAAACGCTTAAAAACAGTGAAAAACCGTCAAAAACACCAATAACCCCGCTAAAACGCTTAAAAACAGTGAAAAACCGTCAAAAACACCAATAACCCTGCTAAAACGCTTAAAAACAGTGAAAAACCGTCAAAAAACAACAATAACCCTGCTAAAACGCTTAAAAACAGTGAAAAGCCGTCAAAAAACACCAATAACCCTGCTAAAACGCTTAAAAACAGTGAAAACCGTCAAAGAACACCAATAACCCTGCTAAAACGCTTAAAAACAATGAAAAACCGTCAAAAAACACCAATAACCCTGCTAAAACGCTTAAAAACAGTGAAAAACCGTCAAAAAACACCAATAACCCTGCTAAAACGCTTAAAAACAGTGAAAAACCGTCAAAAAACACCAATAACCCTGCTAAAACGCTTAAAAACAGTGAAAAACCGTCAAAAAACACCAATAACCCTGCTAAAACGCTTAAAAACAGTGAAAAACCGTCAAAAAACACCAATAACCCTGCTAAAACGCTTAAAAACAGTGAAAAACCGTCAAAAACACCAATAACCCTGCTAAAACGCTTAAAAACAGTGAAAAACCGTCAAAAAACACCAATAACCCTGCTAAAACGCTTAAAAACTGTGAAAAACCGTCAAAAAACACCAATAACCCTGCTAAAACGCTTAAAAACAGTGAAAAACCGTCAAAAAACACCAATAACCCTGCTAAAACGCTTAAAAACAGTGAAAAACCGTCAAAAACACCAATAACCCTGCTAAAACGCTTAAAAACAGTGAAAAACCGTCAAAAACACCAATAACCCTGCTAAAACGCTTAAAAACAGTGAAAAACCGTCGAAAAACAACAATAACCATGCTAAAACGCTTAAAAACAGTGAAAAACCGTCAAAAAACACCAATAACCCTGCTAAAACGCTTAAAAACAGTGAAAACCCGTCCAAAAACACCAATAACCCTGCTAAAACGCTTAAAAACAGTGAAAAACCGTCAAAAAACACCAATAACCCTGCTAAGACGCTTAAAAACAGTGAAAAACCGTCAAAAAACACCAATAACCCTGCTAAAACGCTTAAAAACAGTGAAAACCCGTCAAAAAACACCAATAACCCTGCTAAAACGCTTAAAAACAGTGAAAAACCGTCAAAAAACACCAATAACCCTGCTAAAACGCTTAAAAACAGTGAAAACCGTCAAAAAACACCAATAACCCTGCTAAACGCTTAAAAACAATGAAAAACCGTCAAAAAACACCAATAACCCTGCTAAAACGCTTAAAAACAGTGAAAAACCGTCAAAAACACCAATAACCCTGCTAAAACGCTTAAAAACAGTGAAAAACCGTCAAAAAACACCAATAACCCTGCTAAAACGCTTAAAAACAGTGAAAAACCGTCAAAAAACACCAATAACCCTGCTAAAACGCTTAAAAACAGTGAAAAACCGTCAAAAACACCAATAACCCCGCTAAAACGCTTAAAAACAGTGAAAAACCGTCAAAAAACACCAATAACCCTGCTAAAACGCTTAAAAACAGTGAAAAACCGTCAAAAAACAACAATAACCCTGCTAAAACGCTTAAAAACAGTGAAAAACCGTCAAAAAACACCAATAACCCTGCTAAAACGCTTAAAAACAGTGAAAAGCCGTCAAAAAACACCAATAACCCTGCTAAAACGCTTAAAAACAGTGAAAAACCGTCAAAGAACACCAATAACCCTGCTAAAACGCTTAAAAACAATGAAAAACCGTCAAAAAACACCAATAACCCTGCTAAAACGCTTAAAAACAGTGAAAAACCGTCAAAAAACACCAATAACCTGCTAAAACGCTTAAAAACAGTGAAAAACCGTCAAAAAACACCAATAACCCTGCTAAAACGCTTAAAAACAGTGAAAAACCGTCAAAAAACACCAATAACCCTGCTAAAACGCTTAAAAACAGTGAAAAACCGTCAAAAAACACCAATAACCCTGCTAAAACGCTTAAAAACAGTGAAAAACCGTCAAAAAACACCAATAACCCTGCTAAAACGCTTAAAAACAGTGAAAAACCGTCAAAAAACACCAATAACCCTGCTAAAACGCTTAAAACTGTGAAAAACCGTCAAAAAACACCAATAACCCTGCTAAAACGCTTAAAAACAGTGAAAACCGTCAAAAAACACCAATAACCCTGCTAAAACGCTTAAAAACAGTGAAAAACCGTCAAAAAACACCAATAACCCTGCTAAAACGCTTAAAAACAGTGAAAAACCGTCAAAAAACATCAATAACCCTGCTAAAACGCTTAAAAACAGTGAAAAACCGTCGAAAAACAACAATAACCATGCTAAAACGCTTAAAAACAGTGAAAAACCGTCAAAAAACACCAATAACCCTGCTAAAACGCTTAAAAACAGTGAAAAACCGTCAAAAAACACCAATAACCCTGCTAAAACGCTTAAAAACAGTGAAAACCCGTCCAAAAACACCAATAACCCTGCTAAAACGCTTAAAAACAGTGAAAACCGTCAAAAAACACCAATAACCCTGCTAAACGCTTAAAACAGTGAAAAACCGTCAAAAAACACCAATAACCCTGCTAAAACGCTTAAAAACAGTGAAAACCCGTCAAAAAACACCAATAACCCTGCTAAACGCTTAAAACAGTGAAAACCGTCAAAAAACACCAATAACCCTGCTAAAACGCTTAAAAACAGTGAAAAACCGTCAAAAAACACCAATAACCCTGCTATAACGCTTAAAAACAGTGAAAAACCGTCAAAAAACACCAATAACCCTGCTAAAACGCTAAAAAACAGTGAAAAACCGTCAAAAACAACAATAACCCTGCTAAAACGCTTAAAAACGGTGAAAAACCGTCAAAAAACACCAATACCCTGCTAAAACGCTTAAAAACAGTGAAAAACCGTCAAAAAACACCAATAACCCTGCTAAAACGCTTAAAAACAGTGAAAAACCGTCAAAAAACACCAATAACCCTGCTAAAACGCTTAAAAACAGTGAAAAACCGTCAAAAACACCAATAACCCCGCTAAAACGCTTAAAAACAGTGAAAAACCGTCAAAAAACACCAATAACCCTGCTAAAACGCTTAAAAACAGTGAAAAACCGTCAAAAAAACAACAATAACCCTGCTAAAACGCTTAAAAACAGTGAAAAACCGTCAAAAAACACCAATAACCCTGCTAAAACGCTTAAAAACAGTGAAAAACCGTCAAAAAACACCAATAACCCTGCTAAAACGCTTAAAAACAGTGAAAAACCGTCAAAAACACCAATAACCCTGCTAAAACGCTTAAAACAGTGAAAAACCGTCAAAAAACACCAATAACCCCGCTAAAACGCTTAAAAACAGTGAAAAACCGTCAAAAACACCAATAACCCTGCTAAAACGCTTAAAAACAGTGAAAAACCGTCAAAAAACAACAATAACCCTGCTAAAACGCTTAAAAACAGTGAAAAACCGTCAAAAAACACCAATAACCCTGCTAAAACGCTTAAAAACAGTGAAAAGCCGTCAAAAAACACCAATAACCCTGCTAAAACGCTTAAAAACAGTGAAAAACCGTCAAAGAACACCAATAACCCTGCTAAAACGCTTAAAAACAATGAAAAACCGTCAAAAAACACCAATAACCCTGCTAAAACGCTTAAAAACAGTGAAAAACCGTCAAAAAACACCAATAACCCTGCTAAAACGCTTAAAAACAGTGAAAAAACCGTCAAAAAACACCAATAACCCTGCTAAAACGCTTAAAAACAGTGAAAAACCGTCAAAAAACACCAATAACCCTGCTAAAACGCTTAAAAAACAGTGAAAAACCGTCAAAAAACACCAATAACCCTGCTAAAACGCTTAAAAACAGTGAAAAACCGTCAAAAACACCAATAACCCTGCTAAAACGCTTAAAAACAGTGAAAAACCGTCAAAAAACACCAATAACCCTGCTAAAACGCTTAAAAACAGTGAAAAACCGTCAAAAAACACCAATAACCCTGCTAAAACGCTTAAAAACTGTGAAAAACCGTCAAAAAACACCAATAACCCTGCTAAAACGCTTAAAAACAGTGAAAACCCGTCCAAAAACACCAATAACCCTGCTAAAACGCTTAAAAACAGTGAAAAACCGTCAAAAAACACCAATAACCCTGCTAAAACGCTTAAAAACAGTGAAAAACCGTCAAAAAACACCAATAACCCTGCTAAAACGCTTAAAAACAATGAAAAACCGTCAAAAAACACCAATAACCCTGCTAAAACGCTTAAAAACAGTGAAAAACTGTCAAAAAAACACCAATAACCCTGCTAAAAACGCTTAAAAACAGTGAAAAACCGTCGAAAAACACCAATAACCTGCTAAAACGCTTAAAAACAGTGAAAAACCGTCAAAAAACAACAATAACCCTGCTAAAACGCTTAAAAACAGTGAAAAACCGTCAAAAAACACCAATAACCCTGCTAAAACGCTTAAAAACAGTGAAAAACCGTCAAAAAACACCAATAACCCTGCTAAAACGCTTAAAAACAGTGAAAAACCGTCAAAAAACACCAATAACCCCGCTAAAACGCTTAAAAACAGTGAAAAACCGTCAAAAAACACCAATAACCCTGCTAAAACGCTTAAAAACAGTGAAAAACCGTCAAAAAACACCAATAACCCTGCTAAAACGCTTAAAAACAGTGAAAAACCGTCGAAAAACACCAATAACCATGCTAAAACGCTTAAAAACAGTGAAAAACCGTCAAAAAACACCAATAACCCGCTAAAACGCTTTAAAAACAGTGAAAACCCGTCCAAAAACACCAATAACCCTGCTAAAACGCTTAAAAACAGTGAAAAACCGTCCAAAAACACCAATAACCCTGCTAAAACGCTTAAAAACAGTGAAAAACCGTCAAAAAACACCAATAACCCTGCTAAAACGCTTAAAAACAGTGAAAAACCGTCAAAAAACACCAATAACCTTGCTAAAACGCTTAAAAACAATGAAAAACCGTCAAAAACAACAATAACCCTGCTAAAACGCTTAAAAACAGTGAAAAACCGTCAAAAAACACCAATAACCCTGCTAAAACGCTTAAAAACAATGAAAAACCGTCAAAAAACACCAATAACCCTGCTAAAACGCTTAAAAACAGTGAAAAACCGTCGAAAAACACCAATAACCCTGCTAAAACGCTTAAAAACAGTGAAAAACCGTCAAAAAACAACAATAACCCTGCTAAAACGCTTAAAAACGGTGAAAAACCGTCAAAAAACACCAATAACCCTGCTAAAACGCTTAAAAACAGTGAAAAACCGTCGAAAAACACCAATAACCCTGCTAAAACGCTTAAAAACAGTGAAAAACCGTCAAAAAACAACAATAACCCTGCTAAAACGCTTAAAAACGGTGAAAAACCGTCAAAAAACAACAATAACCCTGCTAAAACGCTTAAAAACAGTAAAAAACCGTCAAAAAACACCAATAACCCTGCTAAAACGCTTAAGAACAGTAAAAAACCGTCAAAAAACAACAATAACCCTGCTAAAACGCTTAAAAACGGTGAAAAACCGTCAAAAAACACCAATAACCCTGCTAAAACGCTTAAAAACAGTAAAAAACCGTCAAAAAACACCAATAACCCTGCTAAAACGCTTAAGAACAGTGAAAAACCGTCAAAAAACACCAATAACCCTGCTAAAACGCTTAAAAACAGTGAAAAACCGTCAAAAAACAACAATAACCCTGCTAAAACGCTTAAAAACAGTGAAAAACCGTCAAAAAACACCAATAACCCTGCTAAAATGCTTAAAAACAGTGAAAAACCGTCAAAAAACACCAATAACCCTGCTAAAACGCTTAAAAACAGTGAAAAACCGTCAAAAAACACCAATAACCCTGCTAAAACGCTTAAAAACAGTGAAAAACCGTCAAAAAACACCAATAACCCCGCTAAAACGCTTAAAAACAGTGAAAAACCGTCAAAAAACACCAATAACCCTGCTAAAACGCTTAAAAACAGTGAAAAACCGTCAAAAAACAACAATAACCCTGCTAAAACGCTTAAAAACAGTGAAAAGCCGTCAAAAAACACCAATAACCCTGCTAAAACGCTTAAAAACAGTGAAAAACCGTCAAAGAACACCAATAACCCTGCTAAAACGCTTAAAAACAATGAAAAACCGTCAAAAAACACCAATAACCCTGCTAAAACGCTTAAAAACAGTGAAAAACCGTCAAAAAACACCAATAACCCTGCTAAAACGCTTAAAAACAGTGAAAAACCGTCAAAAAACACCAATAACCCTGCTAAAACGCTTAAAAACAGTGAAAAACCGTCAAAAAACACCAATAACCCTGCTAAAACGCTTAAAAACAGTGAAAAACCGTCAAAAAACACCAATAACCCTGCTAAAACGCTTAAAAACAGTGAAAAACCGTCAAAAAACACCAATAACCCTGCTAAAACGCTTAAAAACAGTGAAAAACCGTCAAAAAACACCAATAACCCTGCTAAAACGCTTAAAAACTGTGAAAAACCGTCAAAAAACACCAATAACCCTGCTAAAACGCTTAAAAACAGTGAAAAACCGTCAAAAAACACCAATAACCCTGCTAAAACGCTTAAAAACAGTGAAAAACCGTCAAAAAACACCAATAACCCTGCTAAAACGCTTAAAAACAGTGAAAAACCGTCAAAAAACACCAATAACCCTGCTAAAACGCTTAAAAACAGTGAAAAACCGTCGAAAAACAACAATAACCATGCTAAAACGCTTAAAAACAGTGAAAAACCGTCAAAAAACACCAATAACCCTGCTAAAACGCTTAAAAACAGTGAAAACCCGTCCAAAAACACCAATAACCCTGCTAAAACGCTTAAAAACAGTGAAAAACCGTCAAAAAACACCAATAACCCTGCTAAGACGCTTAAAAACAGTGAAAAACCGTCAAAAAACACCAATAACCCTGCTAAAACGCTTAAAAACAGTGAAAACCCGTCAAAAAACACCAATAACCCTGCTAAAACGCTTAAAAACAGTGAAAAACCGTCAAAAAACACCAATAACCCTGCTAAAACGCTTAAAAACAGTGAAAAACCGTCAAAAAACACCAATAACCCTGCTAAAACGCTAAAAAACAGTGAAAAACCGTCAAAAACAACAATAACCCTGCTAAAACGCTTAAAAACGGTGAAAAACCGTCAAAAAACACCAATAACCCTGCTAAAACGCTTAAAAACAGTGAAAAACCGTCAAAAAACACCAATAACCCTGCTAAAACGCTTAAAAACAGTGAAAAACCGTCAAAAAACACCAATAACCCTGCTAAAACGCTTAAAAACAGTGAAAAACCGTCAAAAAACACCAATAACCCCGCTAAAACGCTTAAAAACAGTGAAAAACCGTCAAAAAACACCAATAACCCTGCTAAAACGCTTAAAAACAGTGAAAAACCGTCAAAAAACAACAATAACCCTGCTAAAACGCTTAAAAACAGTGAAAAACCGTCAAAAAACACCAATAACCCTGCTAAAACGCTTAAAAACAGTGAAAAACCGTCAAAAAACACCAATAACCCTGCTAAAACGCTTAAAAACAGTGAAAAACCGTCAAAAAACATCAATAACCCTGCTAAAACGCTTAAAAACAGTGAAAAACCGTCAAAAAACACCAATAACCCCGCTAAAACGCTTAAAAACAGTGAAAAACCGTCAAAAAACACCAATAACCCTGCTAAAACGCTTAAAAACAGTGAAAAACCGTCAAAAAACAACAATAACCCTGCTAAAACGCTTAAAAACAGTGAAAAACCGTCAAAAAACACCAATAACCCTGCTAAAACGCTTAAAAACAGTGAAAAGCCGTCAAAAAACACCAATAACCCTGCTAAAACGCTTAAAAACAGTGAAAAACCGTCAAAGAACACCAATAACCCTGCTAAAACGCTTAAAAACAATGAAAAACCGTCAAAAAACACCAATAACCCTGCTAAAACGCTTAAAAACAGTGAAAAACCGTCAAAAAACACCAATAACCCTGCTAAAACGCTTAAAAACAGTGAAAAACCGTCAAAAAACACCAATAACCCTGCTAAAACGCTTAAAAACAGTGAAAAACCGTCAAAAAACACCAATAACCCTGCTAAAACGCTTAAAAACAGTGAAAAACCGTCAAAAAACACCAATAACCCTGCTAAAACGCTTAAAAACAGTGAAAAACCGTCAAAAAACACCAATAACCCTGCTAAAACGCTTAAAAACAGTGAAAAACCGTCAAAAAACACCAATAACCCTGCTAAAACGCTTAAAAACAGTGAAAAACCGTCAAAAAACACCAATAACCCTGCTAAAACGCTTAAAAACTGTGAAAAACCGTCAAAAAACACCAATAACCCTGCTAAAACGCTTAAAAACAGTGAAAACCCGTCCAAAAACACCAATAACCCTGCTAAAACGCTTAAAAACAGTGAAAACCCGTCAAAAAACACCAATAACCCTGCTAAAACGCTTAAAAACAGTGAAAAACCGTCAAAAAACACCAATAACCCTGCTAAAACGCTTAAAAACAGTGAAAAACCGTCAAAAAACACCAATAACCTTGCTAAAACGCTTAAAAACAATGAAAAACCGTCAAAAAACACCAATAACCCTGCTTAAACGCTTAAAAACAGTGAAAAACCGTCAAAAAACACCAATAACCCTGCTAAAACGCTTAAAAACAATGAAAAACCGTCAAAAAACACCAATAACCCTGCTAAAACGCTTAAAAACAGTTAAAAACTGTCAAAAAAACACCAATAACCCTGCTAAAACGCTTAAAAACAGTGAAAAACCGTCGAAAAACACCAATAACCCTGCTAAAACGCTTAAAAACAGTGAAAAACCGTCAAAAAACAACAATAACCCTGCTAAAACGCTTAAAAACAGTGAAAAACCGTCAAAAAACACCAATAACCCTGCTAAAACGCTTAAAAACAGTGAAAAACCGTCAAAAAACACCAATAACCCTGCTAAAACGCTTAAAAACAGTGAAAAACCGTCAAAAAACACCAATAACCCCGCTAAAGCGCTTAAAAACAGTGAAAAACCGTCAAAAAACACCAATAACCCTGCTAAAACGCTTAAAAACAGTGAAAAACCGTCAAAAAACAACAATAACCCTGCTAAAACGCTTAAAAACAGTGAAAAACCGTCAAAAAACACCAATAACCCTGCTAAAATGCTTAAAAACAGTGAAAAACCGTCAAAAAACACCAATAACCCTGCTAAAACGCTTAAAAACAGTGAAAAACCGTCAAAAAACAACAATAACCCTGCTAAAACGCTTAAAAACAGTGAAAAACCGTCAAAAAACACCAATAACCCCGCTAAAACGCTTAAAAACAGTGAAAAACCGTCAAAAAACACCAATAATCCTGCTAAAACGCTTAAAAACAGTGAAAAACCGTCAAAAAACAACAATAACCCTGCTAAAACGCTTAAAAACAGTGAAAAACCGTCAAAAAACACCAATAACCCTGCTAAAACGCTTAAAAACAGTGAAAAACCGTCAAAAAACACCAATAACCCTGCTAAAACGCTTAAAAACAGTGAAAAACCGTCAAAAAACACCAATAACCCTGCTAAAACGCTTAAAAACAGTGAAAAACCGTCAAAAAACATCAATAACCCTGCTAAAACGCTTAAAAACAGTGAAAAACCGTCAAAAAACACCAATAACCCTGCTAAAACGCTTAAAAACAGTGAAAAACCGTCAAAAAACACCAATAACCCTGCTAAAACGCTTAAAAACAGTGAAAAACCGTCAAAAAACACCAATAACCCTGCTAAAACGCTTAAAAACAGTGAAAAACCGTCAAAAAACACCAATAACCCTGCTAAAACGCTTAAAAACAGTGAAAAACCGTCAAAAAACATCAATAACCCTGCTAAAACGCTTAAAAACAGTGAAAAACCGTCAAAAAACACCAATAACCCCGCTAAAACGCTTAAAAACAGTGAAAAACCGTCAAAAAACACCAATAACCCTGCTAAAACGCTTAAAAACAGTGAAAAACCGTCAAAAAACAACAATAACCCTGCTAAAACGCTTAAAAACAGTGAAAAACCGTCAAAAAACACCAATAACCCTGCTAAAACGCTTAAAAACAGTGAAAAGCCGTCAAAAAACACCAATAACCCTGCTAAAACGCTTAAAAACAGTGAAAAACCGTCAAAGAACACCAATAACCCTGCTAAAACGCTTAAAAACAATGAAAAACCGTCAAAAAACACCAATAACCCTGCTAAAACGCTTAAAAACAGTGAAAAACCGTCAAAAAACACCAATAACCCTGCTAAAACGCTTAAAAACAGTGAAAAACCGTCAAAAAACACCAATAACCCTGCTAAAACGCTTAAAAACAGTGAAAAACCGTCAAAAAACACCAATAACCCTGCTAAAACGCTTAAAAACAGTGAAAAACCGTCAAAAAACACCAATAACCCTGCTAAAACGCTTAAAAACAGTGAAAAACCGTCAAAAAACACCAATAACCCTGCTAAAACGCTTAAAAACAGTGAAAAACCGTCAAAAAACACCAATAACCCTGCTAAAACGCTTAAAAACAGTGAAAAACCGTCAAAAAACACCAATAACCCTGCTAAAACGCTTAAAAACTGTGAAAAACCGTCAAAAAACACCAATAACCCTGCTAAAACGCTTAAAAACAGTGAAAACCCGTCCAAAAACACCAATAACCCTGCTAAAACGCTTAAAAACAGTGAAAACCCGTCAAAAAACACCAATAACCCTGCTAAAACGCTTAAAAACAGTGAAAAACCGTCAAAAAACACCAATAACCCTGCTAAAACGCTTAAAAACAGTGAAAAACCGTCAAAAAACACCAATAACCTTGCTAAAACGCTTAAAAACAATGAAAAACCGTCAAAAAACACCAATAACCCTGCTTAAACGCTTAAAAACAGTGAAAAACCGTCAAAAAACACCAATAACCCTGCTAAAACGCTTAAAAACAATGAAAAACCGTCAAAAAACACCAATAACCCTGCTAAAACGCTTAAAAACAGTTAAAAACTGTCAAAAAAACACCAATAACCCTGCTAAAACGCTTAAAAACAGTGAAAAACCGTCGAAAAACACCAATAACCCTGCTAAAACGCTTAAAAACAGTGAAAAACCGTCAAAAAACAACAATAACCCTGCTAAAACGCTTAAAAACAGTGAAAAACCGTCAAAAAACACCAATAACCCTGCTAAAACGCTTAAAAACAGTGAAAAACCGTCAAAAAACACCAATAACCCTGCTAAAACGCTTAAAAACAGTGAAAAACCGTCAAAAAACACCAATAACCCCGCTAAAGCGCTTAAAAACAGTGAAAAACCGTCAAAAAACACCAATAACCCTGCTAAAACGCTTAAAAACAGTGAAAAACCGTCAAAAAACAACAATAACCCTGCTAAAACGCTTAAAAACAGTGAAAAACCGTCAAAAAACACCAATAACCCTGCTAAAATGCTTAAAAACAGTGAAAAACCGTCAAAAAACACCAATAACCCTGCTAAAACGCTTAAAAACAGTGAAAAACCGTCAAAAAACAACAATAACCCTGCTAAAACGCTTAAAAACAGTGAAAAACCGTCAAAAAACACCAATAACCCCGCTAAAACGCTTAAAAACAGTGAAAAACCGTCAAAAAACACCAATAACCCTGCTAAAACGCTTAAAAACAGTGAAAAACCGTCAAAAAACAACAATAACCCTGCTAAAACGCTTAAAAACAGTGAAAAACCGTCAAAAAACACCAATAACCCTGCTAAAACGCTTAAAAACAGTGAAAAACCGTCAAAAAACACCAATAACCCTGCTAAAACGCTTAAAAACAGTGAAAAACCGTCAAAAAACATCAATAACCCTGCTAAAACGCTTAAAAACAGTGAAAAACCGTCAAAAAACACCAAAAACCCCGCTAAAACGCTTAAAAACAGTGAAAAACCGTCAAAAAACACCAATAACCCTGCTAAAACGCTTAAAAACAGTGAAAAACCGTCAAAAAACAACAATAACCCTGCTAAAACGCTTAAAAACAGTGAAAAACCGTCAAAAAACACCAATAACCCTGCTAAAACGCTTAAAAACAGTGAAAAGCCGTCAAAAAACACCAATAACCCTGCTAAAACGCTTAAAAACAGTGAAAAACCGTCAAAGAACACCAATAACCCTGCTAAAACGCTTAAAAACAATGAAAAACCGTCAAAAAACACCAATAACCCTGCTAAAACGCTTAAAAACAGTGAAAAACCGTCAAAAAACACCAATAACCCTGCTAAAACGCTTAAAAACAGTGAAAAACCGTCAAAAAACACCAATAACCCTGCTAAAACGCTTAAAAACAGTGAAAAACCGTCAAAAAACACCAATAACCCTGCTAAAACGCTTAAAAACAGTGAAAACCCGTCCAAAAACACCAATAACCCTGCTAAAACGCTTAAAAACAGTGAAAACCCGTCAAAAAACACCGATAACCCTGCTAAAACGCTTAAAAACAGTGAAAAACCGTCAAAAAACACCAATAACCCTGCTAAAACGCTTAAAAACAGTGAAAAACCGTCAAAAAACACCAATAACCCTGCTAAAACGCTTAAAAACAGTGAAAAACCGTCAAAAAACACCAATAACCCTGCTAAAACGCTTAAAAACAGTGAAAAACTGTCAAAAAAACACCAATAACCCTGCTAAAACGCTTAAAAACAGTGAAAAACCGTCGAAAAACACCAATAACCCTGCTAAAACGCTTAAAAACAGTGAAAAACCGTCAAAAAACAACAATAACCCTGCTAAAACGCTTAAAAACAGTGAAAAACCGTCAAAAAACACCAATAACCCTGCTAAAACGCTTAAAAACAGTGAAAAACCGTCAAAAAACACCAATAACCCCGCTAAAACGCTTAAAAACAGTGAAAAACCGTCAAAAAACACCAATAACCCTGCTAAAACGCTTAAAAACAGTGAAAAACCGTCAAAAAACACCAATAACCCTGCTAAAACGCTTAAAAACAGTGAAAAACCGTCGAAAAACACCAATAACCATGCTAAAACGCTTAAAAACAGTGAAAAACCGTCAAAAAACACCAATAACCCTGCTAAAACGCTTAAAAACAGTGAAAACCCGTCCAAAAACACCAATAACCCTGCTAAAACGCTTAAAAACAGTGAAAAACCGTCCAAAAACACCAATAACCCTGCTAAAACGCTTAAAAACAGTGAAAAACCGTCAAAAAACACCAATAACCCTGCTAAAACGCTTAAAAACAGTGAAAAACCGTCAAAAAACACCAATAACCTTGCTAAAACGCTTAAAAACAATGAAAAACCGTCAAAAACACCAATAACCCTGCTAAAACGCTTAAAAACAGTGAAAAACCGTCAAAAAACACCAATAACCCTGCTAAAACGCTTAAAAACAATGAAAAACCGTCAAAAAACACCAATAACCCTGCTAAAACGCTTAAAAACAGTGAAAAACCGTCGAAAAACACCAATAACCCTGCTAAAACGCTTAAAAACAGTGAAAAACCGTCAAAAAACAACAATAACCCTGCTAAAACGCTTAAAAACGGTGAAAAACCGTCAAAAAACACCAATAACCCTGCTAAAACGCTTAAAAACAGTAAAAAACCGTCAAAAAACACCAATAACCCTGCTAAAACGCTTAAGAACAGTGAAAATCCGTCAAAAAACACCAATAACCCCGCTAAAACGCTTAAAAACAGTGAAAAACCGTCAAAAAACACCAATAACCCTGCTAAAACGCTTAAAAACAGTGAAAAACCGTCAAAAAACAACAATAACCCTGCTAAAACGCTTAAAAACAGTGAAAAACCGTCAAAAAACACCAATAACCCTGCTAAAATGCTTAAAAACAGTGAAAAACCGTCAAAAAACACCAATAACCCTGCTAAAACGCTTAAAAACAGTGAAAAACCGTCAAAAAACACCAATAACCCTGCTAAAACGCTTAAAAACAGTGAAAAACCGTCAAAAAACACGAATAACCCCGCTAAAACGCTTAAAAACAGTGAAAAACCGTCAAAAAACACCAATAACCCTGCTAAAACGCTTAAAAACAGTGAAAAACCGTCAAAAAACAACAATAACCCTGCTAAAACGCTTAAAAACAGTGAAAAACCGTCAAAAAACACCAATAACCCTGCTAAAACGCTTAAAAACAGTGAAAAGCCGTCAAAAAACACCAATAACCCTGCTAAAACGCTTAAAAACAGTGAAAAACCGTCAAAGAACACCAATAACCCTGCTAAAACGCTTAAAAACAATGAAAAACCGTCAAAAAACACCAATAACCCTGCTAAAACGCTTAAAAACAGTGAAAAACCGTCAAAAAACACCAATAACCCTGCTAAAACGCTTAAAAACAGTGAAAAACCGTCAAAAAACACCAATAACCCTGCTAAAACGCTTAAAAACAGTGAAAAACCGTCAAAAAACACCAATAACCCTGCTAAAACGCTTAAAAACAGTGAAAAACCGTCAAAAAACACCAATAACCCTGCTAAAACGCTTAAAAACAGTGAAAAACCGTCAAAAAACACCAATAACCCTGCTAAAACGCTTAAAAACAGTGAAAAACCATCAAAAAACACCAATAACCCTGCTAAAACGCTTAAAAACTGTGAAAAACCGTCAAAAAACACCAATAACCCTGCTAAAACGCTTAAAAACAGTGAAAAACCGTCAAAAAACACCAATAACCCTGCTAAAACGCTTAAAAACAGTGAAAAACCGTCAAAAAACACCAATAACCCTGCTAAAACGCTTAAAAACAGTGAAAAACCGTCAAAAAACATCAATAACCCTGCTAAAACGCTTAAAAACAGTGAAAAACCGTCGAAAAACAACAATAACCATGCTAAAACGCTTAAAAACAGTGAAAAACCGTCAAAAAACACCAATAACCCTGCTAAAACGCTTAAAAACAGTGAAAACCCGTCCAAAAACACCAATAACCCTGCTAAAACGCTTAAAAACAGTGAAAAACCGTCAAAAAACACCAATAACCCTGCTAAAACGCTTAAAAACAGTGAAAAACCGTCAAAAAACACCAATAACCCTGCTAAAACGCTTAAAAACAGTGAAAAACCGTCAAAAAACACCAATAACCCTGCTAAAACGCTTAAAAACAGTGAAAAACCGTCAAAAAACACCAATAACCCTGCTAAAACGCTTAAAAACAATGAAAAACCGTCAAAAAACACCAATAACCCTGCTATAACGCTTAAAAACAGTGAAAAACCGTCAAAAAACACCAATAACCCTGCTAAAACGCTAAAAAACAGTGAAAAACCGTCAAAAACAACAATAACCCTGCTAAAACGCTTAAAAACGGTGAAAAACCGTCAAAAAACACCAATAACCCTGCTAAAACGCTTAAAAACAGTGAAAAACCGTCAAAAAACACCAATAACCCTGCTAAAACGCTTAAAAACAGTGAAAAACCGTCAAAAAACACCAATAACCCTGCTAAAACGCTTAAAAACAGTGAAAAACCGTCAAAAAACACCAATAACCCCGCTAAAACGCTTAAAAACAGTGAAAAACCGTCAAAAAACACCAATAACCCTGCTAAAACGCTTAAAAACAGTGAAAAACCGTCAAAAAACAACAATAACCCTGCTAAAACGCTTAAAAACAGTGAAAAACCGTCAAAAAACACCAATAACCCTGCTAAAACGCTTAAAAACAGTGAAAAACCGTCAAAAAACACCAATAACCCTGCTAAAACGCTTAAAAACAGTGAAAAACCGTCAAAAAACACCAATAACCCTGCTAAAACGCTTAAAAACAGTGAAAAACCGTCAAAAAACACCAATAACCCCGCTAAAACGCTTAAAAACAGTGAAAAACCGTCAAAAAACACCAATAACCCTGCTAAAACGCTTAAAAACAGTGAAAAACCGTCAAAAAACAACAATAACCCTGCTAAAACGCTTAAAAACAGTGAAAAACCGTCAAAAAACACCAATAACCCTGCTAAAACGCTTAAAAACAGTGAAAAGCCGTCAAAAAACACCAATAACCCTGCTAAAACGCTTAAAAACAGTGAAAAACCGTCAAAGAACACCAATAACCCTGCTAAAACGCTTAAAAACAATGAAAAACCGTCAAAAAACACCAATAACCCTGCTAAAACGCTTAAAAACAGTGAAAAACCGTCAAAAAACACCAATAACCCTGCTAAAACGCTTAAAAACAGTGAAAAACCGTCAAAAAACATTAATAACCCTGCTAAAACGCTTAAAAACAGTGAAAAACCGTCAAAAAACACCAATAACCCTGCTAAAACGCTTAAAAACAGTGAAAAACCGTCAAAAAACACCAATAACCCTGCTAAAACGCTTAAAAACAGTGAAAAACCGTCAAAAAACACCAATAACCCTGCTAAAACGCTTAAAAACAGTGAAAAACCGTCAAAAAACACCAATAACCCTGCTAAAACGCTTAAAAACAGTGAAAAACCGTCAAAAAACACCAATAACCCTGCTAAAACGCTTAAAAACTGTGAAAAACCGTCAAAAAACACCAATAACCCTGCTAAAACGCTTAAAAACAGTGAAAAACCGTCAAAAAACACCAATAACCCTGCTAAAACGCTTAAAAACAGTGAAAAACCGTCAAAAAACACCAATAACCCTGCTAAAACGCTTAAAAACAATGAAAAACCGTCAAAAAACACCAATAACCCTGCTAAAACGCTTAAAAACAGTGAAAAACTGTCAAAAAAACACCAATAACCCTGCTAAAACGCTTAAAAACAGTGAAAAACCGTCGAAAAACACCAATAACCCTGCTAAAACGCTTAAAAACAGTGAAAAACCGTCAAAAAACAACAATAACCCTGCTAAAACGCTTAAAAACAGTGAAAAACCGTCAAAAAACACCAATAACCCTGCTAAAACGCTTAAAAACAGTGAAAAACCGTCAAAAAACACCAATAACCCTGCTAAAACGCTTAAAAACAGTGAAAAACCGTCAAAAAACACCAATAACCCCGCTAAAACGCTTAAAAACAGTGAAAAACCGTCAAAAAACACCAATAACCCTGCTAAAACGCTTAAAAACAGTGAAAAACCGTCAAAAAACACCAATAACCCTGCTAAAACGCTTAAAAACAGTGAAAAACCGTCGAAAAACACCAATAACCATGCTAAAACGCTTAAAAACAGTGAAAAACCGTCAAAAAACACCAATAACCCTGCTAAAACGCTTAAAAACAGTGAAAACCCGTCCAAAAACACCAATAACCCTGCTAAAACGCTTAAAAACAGTGAAAAACCGTCCAAAAACACCAATAACCCTGCTAAAACGCTTAAAAACAGTGAAAAACCGTCAAAAAACACCAATAACCCTGCTAAAACGCTTAAAAACAGTGAAAAACCGTCAAAAAACACCAATAACCTTGCTAAAACGCTTAAAAACAATGAAAAACCGTCAAAAACAACAATAACCCTGCTAAAACGCTTAAAAACAGTGAAAAACCGTCAAAAAACACCAATAACCCTGCTAAAACGCTTAAAAACAATGAAAAACCGTCAAAAAACACCAATAACCCTGCTAAAACGCTTAAAAACAGTGAAAAACCGTCGAAAAACACCAATAACCCTGCTAAAACGCTTAAAAACAGTGAAAAACCGTCAAAAAACAACAATAACCCTGCTAAAACGCTTAAAAACGGTGAAAAACCGTCAAAAAACACCAATAACCCTGCTAAAACGCTTGAAAACAGTAAAAAACCGTCAAAAAACACCAATAACCCTGCTAAAACGCTTAAGAACAGTGAAAAACCGTCAAAAAACACCAATAACCCTGCTAAAACGCTTAAAAACAGTGAAAAACCGTCAAAAAACACCAATAACCCCGCTAAAAACGCTTAAAAACAGTGAAAAACCGTCAAAAAACACCAATAACCCTGCTAAAACGCTTAAAAACAGTGAAAAACCGTCAAAAAACAACAATAACCCTGCTAAAACGCTTAAAAACAGTGAAAAACCGTCAAAAAACACCAATAACCCTGCTAAAATGCTTAAAAACAGTGAAAAACCGTCAAAAAACACCAATAACCCTGCTAAAACGCTTAAAAACAGTGAAAAACCGTCAAAAAACACCAATAACCCTGCTAAAACGCTTAAAAACAGTGAAAAACCGTCAAAAAACACCAATAACCCCGCTAAAACGCTTAAAAACAGTGAAAAACCGTCAAAAAACACCAATAACCCTGCTAAAACGCTTAAAAACAGTGAAAAACCGTCAAAAAACAACAATAACCCTGCTAAAACGCTTAAAAACAGTGAAAAGCCGTCAAAAAACACCAATAACCCTGCTAAAACGCTTAAAAACAGTGAAAAACCGTCAAAGAACACCAATAACCCTGCTAAAACGCTTAAAAACAATGAAAAACCGTCAAAAAACACCAATAACCCTGCTAAAACGCTTAAAAACAGTGAAAAACCGTCAAAAAACACCAATAACCCTGCTAAAACGCTTAAAAACAGTGAAAAACCGTCAAAAAACACCAATAACCCTGCTAAAACGCTTAAAAACAGTGAAAAACCGTCAAAAAACACCAATAACCCTGCTAAAACGCTTAAAAACAGTGAAAAACCGTCAAAAAACACCAATAACCCTGCTAAAACGCTTAAAAACAGTGAAAAACCGTCAAAAAACACCAATAACCCTGCTAAAACGCTTAAAAACAGTGAAAAACCGTCAAAAAACACCAATAACCCTGCTAAAACGCTTAAAAACTGTGAAAAACCGTCAAAAACACCAATAACCCTGCTAAAACGCTTAAAAACAGTGAAAAACCGTCAAAAAACACCAATAACCCTGCTAAAACGCTTAAAAACAGTGAAAAACCGTCAAAAAACACCAATAACCCTGCTAAAACGCTTAAAAACAGTGAAAAACCGTCAAAAAACACCAATAACCCTGCTAAAACGCTTAAAAACAGTGAAAAACCGTCGAAAAACAACAATAACCATGCTAAAACGCTTAAAAACAGTGAAAAACCGTCAAAAAACACCAATAACCCTGCTAAAACGCTTAAAAACAGTGAAAACCCGTCCAAAAACACCAATAACCCTGCTAAAACGCTTAAAAACAGTGAAAAACCGTCAAAAAACACCAATAACCCTGCTAAGACGCTTAAAAACAGTGAAAAACCGTCAAAAAACACCAATAACCCTGCTAAAACGCTTAAAAACAGTGAAAACCCGTCAAAAAACACCAATAACCCTGCTAAAACGCTTAAAAACAGTGAAAAACCGTCAAAAAACACCAATAACCCTGCTAAAACGCTTAAAAACAGTGAAAAACCGTCAAAAAACACCAATAACCCTGCTAAAACGCTTAAAAACAATGAAAAACCGTCAAAAAACACCAATAACCCTGCTAAAACGCTTAAAAACAGTGAAAAACCGTCAAAAAACACCAATAACCCTGCTAAAACGCTAAAAAACAGTGAAAAACCGTCAAAAACAACAATAACCCTGCTAAAACGCTTAAAAACGGTGAAAAACCGTCAAAAAACACCAATAACCCTGCTAAAACGCTTAAAAACAGTGAAAAACCGTCAAAAAACACCAATAACCCTGCTAAAACGCTTAAAAACAGTGAAAAACCGTCAAAAAACACCAATAACCCTGCTAAAACGCTTAAAAACAGTGAAAAACCGTCAAAAAACACCAATAACCCCGCTAAAACGCTTAAAAACAGTGAAAAACCGTCAAAAAACACCAATAACCCTGCTAAAACGCTTAAAAACAGTGAAAAACCGTCAAAAAACAACAATAACCCTGCTAAAACGCTTAAAAACAGTGAAAAACCGTCAAAAAACACCAATAACCCTGCTAAAACGCTTAAAAACAGTGAAAAACCGTCAAAAAACACCAATAACCCTGCTAAAACGCTTAAAAACAGTGAAAAACCGTCAAAAAACATCAATAACCCTGCTAAAACGCTTAAAAACAGTGAAAAACCGTCAAAAAACACCAATAACCCCGCTAAAACGCTTAAAAACAGTGAAAAACCGTCAAAAAACACCAATAACCCTGCTAAAACGCTTAAAAACAGTGAAAAACCGTCAAAAAACAACAATAACCCTGCTAAAACGCTTAAAAACAGTGAAAAACCGTCAAAAAACACCAATAACCCTGCTAAAACGCTTAAAAACAGTGA
>NW_027556712.1:0-16587 GCF_964204865.1 Styela clava
CTAACCCTAACCCTAACCCTAACCCTAACCCTAACCCTAACCCTAACCCTAACCCTAACCCTAACCCTAACCCTAACCCTAACCCTAACCCTAACCCTAACCCTAACCCTAACCCTAACCCTAACCCTAACCCTAACCCTAACCCTAACCCTAACCCTAACCCTAACCCTAACCCTAACCCTAACCCTAACCCTAACCCTAACCCTAACCCTAACCCTAACCCTAACCCTAACCCTAACCCTAACCCTAACCCTAACCCTAACCCTAACCCTAACCCTAACCCTAACCCTAACCCTAACCCTAACCCTAACCCTAACCCTAACCCTAACCCTAACCCTAACCCTAACCCTAACCCTAACCCTAACCCTAACCCTAACCCTAACCCTAACCCTAACCCTAACCCTAACCCTAACCCTAACCCTAACCCTAACCCTAACCCCTAACCCTAACCCTAACCCTAACCCTAACCCTAACCCTAACCCTAACCCTAACCCTAACCCTAACCCTAACCCTAACCCTAACCCTAACCCTAACCCTAACCCTAACCCTAACCCTAACCCTAACCCTAACCCTAACCCTAACCCTAACCCTAACCCTAACCCCTAACCCTAACCCTAACCCTAACCCTAACCCTAACCCTAACCCTAACCCTAACCCTAACCCTAACCCTAACCCTAACCCTAACCCTAACCCTAACCCTAACCCTAACCCTAACCCTAACCCTAACCCTAACCCTAACCCTAACCCTAACCCTAACCCTAACCCTAACCCTAACCCTAACCCTAACCCTAACCCTAACCCTAACCCTACCCTAACCCTAACCCTAACCCTAACCCTAACCCTAACCCTAACCCTAACCCTAACCCTAACCCTAACCCTAACCCTAACCCTAACCCTAACCCTAACCCTAACCCTAACCCTAACCCTAACCCTAACCCTAACCCTAACCCTAACCCTAACCCTAACCCTAACCCTAACCCTAACCCTAACCCTAACCCTAACCCTAACCCTAACCCTAACCCTAACCCTAACCCTAACCCTAACCCTAACCCTAACCCTAACCCTAACCCTAACCCTAACCCTAACCCTAACCCTAACCCTAACCCTAACCCTAACCCTAACCCTAACCCTAACCCTAACCCTAACCCTAACCCTAACCCTAACCCTAACCCTAACCCTAACCCTAACCCTAACCCTAACCCTAACCCTAACCCTAACCCTAACCCTAACCCTAACCCTAACCCTAACCCTAACCCTAACCCTAACCCTAACCCTAACCCTAACCCTAACCCTAACCCTAACCCTAACCCTAACCCTAACCCCTAACCCTAACCCTAACCCTAACCCTAACCCTAACCCTAACCCTAACCCTAACCCTAACCCTAACCCTAACCCTAACCCTAACCCTAACCCTAACCCTAACCCTAACCCTAACCCTAACCCTAACCCTAACCCTAACCCTAACCCTAACCCTAACCCTAACCCTAACCCTAACCCTAACCCTAACCCTAACCCTAACCCTAACCCTAACCCTAACCCTAACCCTAACCCTAACCCTAACCCTAACCCTAACCCTAACCCTAACCCTAACCCTAACCCTAACCCTAACCCTAACCCTAACCCTAACCCTAACCCTAACCCCTAACCCTAACCCTAACCCTAACCCTAACCCTAACCCTAACCCTAACCCTAACCCTAACCCTAACCCTAACCCTAACCCTAACCCTAACCCTAACCCTAACCCTAACCCAACCCTAACCCTAACCCTAACCCTAACCCTAACCCTAACCCTAACCCTAACCCTAACCCTAACCCTAACCCTAACCCTAACCCTAACCCTAACCCTAACCCTAACCCTAACCCTAACCCTAACCCTAACCCTAACCCTAACCCCTAACCCTAACCCTAACCCTAACCCTAACCCTAACCCTAACCCTAACCCTAACCCTAACCCTAACCCTAACCCCTAACCCTAACCCTAACCCTAACCCTAACCCTAACCCTAACCCTAACCCTAACCCTAACCCAACCCTAACCCTAACCCTAACCCTAACCCTAACCCTAACCCTAACCCTAACCCTAACCCTAACCCTAACCCTAACCCTAACCCTAACCCTAACCCTAACCCTAACCCTAACCCTAACCCTAACCCTAACCCTAACCCTAACCCTAACCCTAACCCTAACCCTAACCCTAACCCTAACCCTAACCCCTAACCCTAACCCTAACCCTAACCCTAACCCTAACCCTAACCCTAACCCTAACCCTAACCCTAACCCTAACCCTAACCCTAACCCTAACCCTAACCCTAACCCTAACCCTAACCCTAACCCTAACCCTAACCCTAACCCTAACCCTAACCCTAACCCTAACCCTAACCCTAACCCTAACCCTAACCCTAACCCTAACCCTAACCCTAACCCTAACCCTAACCCTAACCCAACCTAACCCTAACCCTAACCCTAACCCTAACCCTAACCCTAACCCTAACCCTAACCCTAACCCTAACCCTAACCCTAACCTAACCCTAACCCTAACCCTAACCCTAACCCTAACCCTAACCCTAACCCTAACCCTAACCCTAACCCTAACCCTAACCCTAACCCTAACCCTAACCCTAACCCTAACCCTAACCCTAACCCTAACCCTAACCCTAACCCTAACCCTAACCCTAACCCTAACCCTAACCCTAACCCTAACCTAACCCTAACCCTAACCCTAACCCTAACCCTAACCCTAACCCTAACCCTAACCCCTAACCCTAACCCTAACCCTAACCCTAACCCTAACCCTAACCCTAACCCTAACCCTAACCCTAACCCTAACCCTAACCCTAACCCTAACCCTAACCCTAACCCTAACCCTAACCCTAACCCTAACCCTAACCCTAACCCTAACCCTAACCCTAACCTAACCCTAACCCTAACCCTAACCCTAACCCTAACCCTAACCCTAACCCTAACCCTAACCCTAACCCTAACCCTAACCCTAACCCTAACCCTAACCCTAACCCTAACCCTAACCCTAACCCTAACCCTAACCCTAACCCTAACCCTAACCCTAACCCTAACCCTAACCCTAACCCTAACCCTAACCCTAACCCTAACCCTAACCCTAACCCTAACCCTAACCCTAACCCTAACCCTAACCCTAACCCTAACCCTAACCCTAACCCTAACCCTAACCCTAACCTAACCCTAACCCTAACCCTAACCCTAACCCTAACCCTAACCCTAACCCTAACCCTAACCCTAACCCTAACCCTAACCCCTAACCCTAACCCTAACCCTAACCCTAACCCTAACCCTAACCCTAACCCTAACCCTAACCCTAACCCTAACCCTAACCCTAACCCTGACCCTGACCCTGACCCTGACCCTGACCCTGACCCTGACCCTGACCCTGACCCTGACCCTGACCCTGACCCTGACCCTGACCCTGACCCTGACCCTGACCCTGACCCTGACCCTGACCCTGACCCTGACCCTGACCCTGACCCTGACCCTGACCCTGACCCTGACCCTGACCCTGACCCTGACCCTGACCCTGACCCTGACCCTGACCCTGACCCTGACCCTGACCCTGACCCTGACCCTGACCCTGACCCTGACCCTGACCCTAACCCTAACCCTAACCCTAACCCTGCTAAAACGCTTAAAAACAGTGAAAAACCGTCAAAAAACACCAATAACCCTGCTAGAACGCTTAAAAACAGTGAAAAACCGTCAAAAAACACCAATAACCCTGCTAAAACGCTTAAAAACAGTGAAAAACCGTCAAAAAACACCAATAACCCTGCTGAAATGCTTAAAAACAGTGAAAAACCGTCAAAAAACACCAATAACCTTGCTAAAACGCTTAAAAACAGTGAAAAACCGTCAAAAAACACCAATAACTCTGCTAAAACTCTTAAAAACAGTGAAAAACCGTCAAAAAACACCAATAACCCTGCTAAAACGCTTAAAAACAGTGAAAAACCGTCAAAAAACACCAATAACCCTGCTAAAACGCTTAAAAACAGTGAAAAACCGTCAAAAAACACCAATAACCCTGCTAAAACGCTTAAAAACAGTGAAAAACCGTCAAAAAACACCAATAACCCTGCTAAAACGCTTAAAAACAGTAAAAAACCGTCAAAAAACACCAATAACCCTGCTAAAACGCTTAAAAACAGTGAAAACCCTTCAAAAAACACCAATAACCCTGCTAAAACGTTTAAAAACAGTGAAAAACCGTCAAAAAACACAATAACCTTGCTAAAACGCTTAAAAACAGTGAAAAACCGCCAAAAAACACCAATAACCCTGCTAAAACGCTTAAAAACAGTGAAAAACCGTCAGAAAACACCAATAACACTGCTAAAACGCTTAAAAACAGTGAAAAACCGTCAAAAAACACCAATAACTTTGCTAAAACGCTTAAAAACAGTGAAAAACCGTCAAAAAACACCAATAACCCTGCTAAAACGCTTAAAAACAGTGAAAAACCGACAAAAAACACCAATAACCCTGCTAAAACGCTCAAAAACAGTGAAAAACCGTCAGAAAACACCAATAACCCTGCTAAAACGCTTAAAAACAGTGAAAAACCGTCAAAAAACACCAATAACTTTGCTAAAACGCTTAAAAACAGTGAAAAACCGTCAAAAAACACCAATAACCCTGCTAAAACGCTTAAAAACAGTGAAAAACCGTCAAAAAACACCAATAACCCTGCTAAAACGCTCAAAAACAGTGAAAAACCGTCAAAAAACACCAATAACCCTGCTAAAACGCTTAAAAACAGTGAAAAACCGTCAAAAAAACCAATACCCCTGCTAAAACGCTTAAAAACAGTGAAAAACCGTCAAAAAACACCAATAACCCTGCTAAAATGCTTAAAAACAGTGAAAAACCGTCAAAAAACACCAATAACCTTGCTAAAACGCTTAAAAACAGTGAAAAACCGTCAAAAAACACCAATAACCCTGCTAAAATGCTTAAAAACAGTGAAAAACCGTCAAAAAACACCAATAACCCTGCTAAAACGCTTAAAAACAGTGAAAAACCGTCAAAAAACACCAATAACCCTGCTAAAACGCTTAAAAACAGTGAAAAACCGTCAAAAAACACCAATAACCCTGCTAAAACGCTTAAAAACAGTGAAAAACCGTCAAAAAACACCAATAACCCTGCTAAAACGCCTAAAAACAGTGAAAAACCGTCAAAAAACACTAATAACCCTGCTAAAACGCTTAAAAACAGTGAAAAACCGTCAAAAAACACCAATAACCCTGCTAAAACGCTTAAAAACAGTGAAAAACCGTCAAAAAACACCAATAACCCTGCTAAAACGCTTAAAAACAGTGAAAAACCGTCAAAAAACACCAATAACCCTGCTAAAACGCCTAAAAATAGTGAAAAACCGTCAAAAAACACTAATAACCCTGCTAAAACGCTTAAAAACAGTGAAAAACCGTCAAAAAACACCAATAACCCTGCTAAAACGCTTAAAAACAGTGAAAAACCGTCAAAAAACACCAATAACCCTGCTAAAACGCTTATAAACAGTGAAAAACCGTCAAAAAACACCAATAACCCTGCTAAAACGCTTAAAAACAGTGAAAAACCGTCAAAAAACACCAATAACCCTGCTAAAACGCTTAAAAACAGTGAAAAACCGTCAAAAGACACCATTAACCTTGCTAAAACGCTTAAAAATAGTGAAAAACCGTCAAAAAACACCAATAACCCTGCTAAAACGCTTAAAAACAGTGAAAAACCGTCAAAAAACACCAATAACCCTGCTAAAACGCTTAAAAGCAGTGAAAAACCGTCAAAAAACACCAAAAACCCTGCTAAAACGCCTAAAAACAGTGAAAAACCGTCAAAAAACACCAATAACCATGCTAAAACGCTTAAAAACAGTGAAAAACCGTCAAAAAACACCAATAACCCTGCTAAAACGCTTAAAAACATTGAAAAACCGTCAAAAAACACCAATAACCCTGCTAAAACGCTTAAAAACAGTGAAAACCCGTCAAAAAACACCAATAACCCTGCTAAAACGCTTAAAAACAGTGAAAAACCGTCAAAAAACACCAATAACCCTGCTAAAACGCTTAAAAACAGTGAAAAACCGTCAAAAAACACCAATAACCCTGCTAAAATGCTTAAAAACAGTGAAAAACCGTCAAAAAACACCAATAACCTTGCTAAAACGCTTAAAAACAGTGAAAAACCGTCAAAAAACACCAATAACCCTGCTAAAATGCTTTAAAACAGTGAAAAACCGTCAAAAAACACCAATAACTCTGCTAAAACGCTTAAAAACAGTGAAAAACCGTCAAAAAACACCAATAACCTTGCTAAAACGCTTAAAAACAGTGAAAAACCGTCAAAAAACACCAATAACCCTGCTAAAACTCTTAAAAACAGTGAAAAACCGTCAAAAAACACCAATAACCCTGCTAAAACGCTTAAAAACAGTGAAAAACCGTCAAAAAACACCAATAACCCTGCTAAAACGCTTAAAAACAGTGAAAAACCGTCAAAAAACACCAATAACCCTGCTAAAACGCTTAAAAACAGTGAAAAACCGTCAAAAAACACCAATAACCCTGCTAAAACGCTTAAAAACAGTGAAAAACCGTCAAAAAACACCAATAACCCTGCTAAAACGCTTAAAAACAGTGAAAACCCGTCAAAAAACACCAATAACCCTGCTAAAACGTTTAAAAACAGTGAAAAACCGTCAAAAAACACCAATAACCTTGCTAAAACGCTTAAAAACAGTGAAAAACCGCCAAAAAACACCAATAACCCTGCTAAAACGCTTAAAAACAGTGAAAAACCGTCAGAAAACACCAATAACCCTGCTAAAACGCTTAAAAACAGTGAAAAACCGTCAAAAAACACCAATAACTTTGCTAAAACGCTTAAAAACAGTGAAAAACCGTCAAAAAACACCAATAACCCTGCTAAAACGCTTAAAAACAGTGAAAAACCGTCAAAAAACACCAATAACCCTGCTAAAACGCTTAAAAACAGTGAAAAACCGTCAAAAAACACCAATAACCCTGCTAAAACGCTTAAAAACAGTGAAAAACCGTCAAAAAAACCAATAACCCTGCTAAAACGCTTAAAAACAGTGAAAAACCGTCAAAAAACACCAATAACCCTGCTAAAACGCTTAAAAACAGTGAAAAACCGTCAAAAAACACCAATAACCCTGCTAAAACGCCTAAAAATAGTGAAAAACCGTCAAAAAACACTAATAACCCTGCTAAAACGCTTAAAAACAGTGAAAAACCGTCAAAAAACACCAATAACCCTGCTAAAACGCTTAAAAACAGTGAAAAACCGTCAAAAAACACCAATAACCCTGCTAAAACGCTTATAAACAGTGAAAAACCGTCAAAAAACACCAATAACCCTGCTAAAACGCTTAAAAACAGTGAAAAACCGTCAAAAAACACCAATAACCCTGCTAAAACGCTTAAAAACAGTGAAAAACCGTCAAAAGACACCATTAACCTTGCTAAAACGCTTAAAAACAGTGAAAAACCGTCAAAAAACACCAATAACCCTGCTAAAACGCTTAAAAACAGTGAAAAACCGTCAAAAAACACCAATAACCCTGCTAAAACGCTTAAAAGCAGTGAAAAACCGTCAAAAAACACCAAAAACCCTGCTAAAACGCCTAAAAACAGTGAAAAACCGTCAAAAAACACCAATAACCATGCTAAAACGCTTAAAAACAGTGAAAAACCGTCAAAAAACACCAATAACCCTGCTAAAACGCTTAAAAACATTGAAAAACCGTCAAAAAACACCAATAACCCTGCTAAAACGCTTAAAAACAGTGAAAACCCGTCAAAAAACACCAATAACCCTGCTAAAACGCTTAAAAACAGTGAAAAACCGTCAAAAAACACCAATAACCCTGCTAAAACGCTTAAAAACAGTGAAAAACCGTCAAAAAACACCAATAACCCTGCTAAAATGCTTAAAAACAGTGAAAAACCGTCAAAAAACACCAATAACCTTGCTAAAACGCTTAAAAACAGTGAAAAACCGTCAAAAAATACCAATAACCCTGCTAAAATGCTTTAAAACAGTGAAAAACCGTCAAAAAACACCAATAACTCTGCTAAAACGCTTAAAAACAGTGAAAAACCGTCAAAAAACACCAATAACCTTGCTAAAACGCTTAAAAACAGTGAAAAACCGTCAAAAAACACCAATAACCCTGCTAAAACTCTTAAAAACAGTGAAAAACCGTCAAAAAACACCAATAACCCTGCTAAAACGCTTAAAAACAGTGAAAAACCGTCAAAAAACACCAATAACCCTGCTAAAACGCTTAAAAACAGTGAAAAACCGTCAAAAAACACCAATAACCCTGCTAAAACGCTTAAAAACAGTGAAAAACCGTCAAAAAACACCAATAACCCTGCTAAAACGCTTAAAAACAGTGAAAAACCGTCAAAAAACACCAATAACCCTGCTAAAACGCTTAAAAACAGTGAAAACCCGTCAAAAAACACCAATAACCCTGCTAAAACGTTTAAAAACAGTGAAAAACCGTCAAAAAACACCAATAACCTTGCTAAAACGCTTAAAAACAGTGAAAAACCGCCAAAAAACACCAATAACCCTGCTAAAACGCTTAAAAACAGTGAAAAACCGTCAGAAAACACCAATAACCCTGCTAAAACGCTTAAAAACAGTGAAAAACCGTCAAAAAACACCAATAACTTTGCTAAAACGCTTAAAAACAGTGAAAAACCGTCAAAAAACACCAATAACCCTGCTAAAACGCTTAAAAACAGTGAAAAACCGTCAAAAAACACCAATAACCCTGCTAAAACGCTTAAAAACAGTGAAAAACCGTCAAAAAACACCAATAACCCTGCTAAAACGCTTAAAAACAGTGAAAAACCGTCAAAAAAACCAATACCCCTGCTAAAACGCTTAAAAACAGTGAAAAACAGTCAAAAAACACCAATAACCCTGCTAAAATGCTTTAAAACAGTGAAAAACCGTCAAAAAACACCAATAACCTTGCTAAAACGCTTAAAAACAGTGAAAAACCGTCAAAAAACACCAATAACCCTGCTAAAATGCTTAAAAACAGTGAAAAACCGTCAAAAAACACCAATAACCCTGCTAAAACGCTTAAAAACAGTGAAAAACCGTCAAAAAACACCAATAACCCTGCTAAAACGCTTAAAAACAGTGAAAAACCGTCAAAAAACACCAATAACCCTGCTAAAACGCTTAAAGACAGTGAAAAACCGTCAAAAAACACCAATAACCCTGCTAAAACGCCTAAAAACAGTGAAAAACCGTCAAAAAACACTAATAACCCTGCTAAAACGCTTAAAAACAGTGAAAAACCGTCAAAAAACACCAATAACCCTGCTAAAACGCTTAAAAACAGTGAAAAACCGTCAAAAAACACCAATAACCCTGCTAAAACGCTTAAAAACAGTGAAAAACCGTCAAAAAACACCAATAACCCTGCTAAAACGCCTAAAAACAGTGAAAAACCGTCAAAAAACACTAATAACCCTGCTAAAACGCTTAAAAACAGTGAAAAACCGTCAAAAAACACCAATAACCCTGCTAAAACGCTTAAAAACAGTGAAAAACCGTCAAAAAACACCAATAACCCTGCTAAAACGCTTATAAACAGTGAAAAACCGTCAAAAAACACCAATAACCCTGCTAAAACGCTTAAAAACAGTGAAAAACCGTCAAAAAACACCAATAACCCTGCTAAAACGCTTAAAAACAGTGAAAAACCGTCAAAAGACACCATTAACCTTGCTAAAACGCTTAAAAACAGTGAAAAACCGTCAAAAAACACCAATAACCCTGCTAAAACGCTTAAAAACAGTGAAAAACCGTCAAAAAACACCAATGACCCTGCTAAAACGCTTAAAAGCAGTGAAAAACCGTCAAAAAACACCAAAAACCCTGCTAAAACGCCTAAAAACAGTGAAAAACCGTCAAAAAACACCAATAACCATGCTAAAACGCTTAAAAACAGTGAAAAACCGTCAAAAAACACCAATAACCCTGCTAAAACGCTTAAAAACATTGAAAAACCGTCAAAAAACACCAATAACCCTGCTAAAACGCTTAAAAACAGTGAAAACCCGTCAAAAAACACCAATAACCCTGCTAAAACGCTTAAAAACAGTGAAAAACCGTCAAAAAACACCAATAACCCTGCTAAAACGCTTAAAAACAGTGAAAAACCGTCAAAAAACACCAATAACCCTGCTAAAATGCTTAAAAACAGTGAAAAACCGTCAAAAAACACCAATAACCTTGCTAAAACGCTTAAAAACAGTGAAAAACCGTCAAAAAACACCAATAACCCTGCTAAAATGCTTTAAAACAGTGAAAAACCGTCAAAAAACACCAATAACCCTGCTAAAACGCTTAAAAACAGTGAAAAACCGTCAAAAAACACCAATAACCCTGCTAAAACGCTTAAAAACAGTGAAAAACCGTCAAAAAACACCAATAACCCTGCTAAAACGCTTAAAAACAGTGAAAAACCGTCAAAAAACACCAATAACCCTGCTAAAACGCCTAAAAACAGTGAAAAACCGTCAAAAAACACCAATAATCCTGCTAAAACGCTTAAAAACAGTGAAAAACCGTCAAAAAACACCAATGACCCTGCTAAAACGCTTAAAAACAGTGAAAAACCGTCAAAAAACACCAATAACCCTGCTAAAACGCTTAAAAACATTGAAAAACCGTCAAAAAACACCAATAACCCTGCTAAAACGCTTAAAAACAGTGAAAAACCGTTAAAAAACACCAATAACCCTGCTAAAACGCTTAAAAACAGTGAAAAACCGTCAAAAAACACCAATAACCCTGCTAAAACGCTTAAAAACAGTGAAAAACCGTCAAAAAACACCAATAACCCTGCTAAAACGCTTAAAAACAGTGAAAAACCGTCAAAAAACACCAATAACCCTGCTAAAACGCTTAAAAACAGTGAAAAACCGTCAAAAAACACCAAAAACCCTGCTAAAACGCTTATAAACAGTGAAAATCGTCAAAAAACACCAATAACCCTGCTAAAACGCTTAAAAACAGTGAAAAACCGTCAAAAAACACCAATAACCCTGCTAAAACGCTTAAAAACAGTGAAAAACCGTCAAAAGACACCATTAACCTTGCTAAAACGCTTAAAAACAGTGAAAAACCGTCAAAAAACACCAATAACCCTGCTAAAACGCTTAAAAACAGTGAAAAACCGTCAAAAAACACCAATAACCCTGCTAAAACGCATAAAAGCAGTGAAAAACCGTCAAAAAACACCAAAAACCCTGCTAAAACGCCTAAAAACAGTGAAAAACCGTCAAAAAACACCAATAACCATGCTAAAACGCTTAAAAACAGTGAAAAACCGTCAAAAAACACCAATAACCCTGCTAAAACGCTTAAAAACATTGAAAAACCGTCAAAAAACACCAATAACCCTGCTAAAACGCTTAAAAACAGTGAAAACCCGTCAAAAAACACCAATAACCCTGCTAAAACGCTTAAAAACAGTGAAAAACCGTCAAAAAACACCAATAACCCTGCTAAAACGCTTAAAAACAGTGAAAAACCGTCAAAAAACACCAATAACCCTGCTAAAATGCTTAAAAACAGTGAAAAACCGTCAAAAAACACCAATAACCTTGCTAAAACGCTTAAAAACAGTGAAAAACCGTCAAAAAACACCAATAACCCTGCTAAAATGCTTTAAAACAGTGAAAAACCGTCAAAAAACACCAATAACCCTGCTAAAACGCTTAAAAACAGTGAAAAACCGTCAAAAAACACCAATAACCTTGCTAAAACGCTTAAAAACAGTGAAAAACCGTCAAAAAACACCAATAACCCTGCTAAAACTCTTAAAAACAGTGAAAAACCGTCAAAAAACACCAATAACCCTGCTAAAACGCTTAAAAACAGTGAAAAACCGTCAAAAAACACCAATAACCCTGCTAAAACGCTTAAAAACAGTGAAAAACCGTCAAAAAACACCAATAACCCTGCTAAAACGCTTAAAAACAGTGAAAAACCGTCAAAAAACACCAATAACCCTGCTAAAACGCTTAAAAACAGTGAAAAACCGTCAAAAAACACCAATAACCCTGCTAAAACGCTTAAAAACAGTGAAAACCCGTCAAAAAACACCAATAACCCTGCTAAAACGTTTAAAAACAGTGAAAAACCGTCAAAAAACACCAATAACCTTGCTAAAACGCTTAAAAACAGTGAAAAACCGCCAAAAAACACCAATAACCCTGCTAAAACGCTTAAAAACAGTGAAAAACCGTCAGAAAACACCAATAACCCTGCTAAAACGCTTAAAAACAGTGAAAAACCGTCAAAAAACACCAATAACTTTGCTAAAACGCTTAAAAACAGTGAAAAACCGTCAAAAACACCAATAACCCTGCTAAAACGCTTAAAAACAGTGAAAAACCGTCAAAAAACACCAATAACCCTGCTAAAACGCTTAAAAACAGTGAAAAACCGTCAAAAAACACCAATAACCCTGCTAAAACGCTTAAAAACAGTGAAAAACCGTCAAAAAAACCAATACCCCTGCTAAAACGCTTAAAAACAGTGAAAAACAGTCAAAAAACACCAATAACCCTGCTAAAATGCTTTAAAACAGTGAAAAACCGTCAAAAAACACCAATAACCTTGCTAAAACGTTTAAAAACAGTGAAAAACCGTCAAAAACACCAATAACCTTGCTAAAACGCTTAAAAACAGTGAAAAACCGCCAAAAAACACCAATAACCCTGCTAAAACGCTTAAAAACAGTGAAAAACCGTCAGAAAACACCAATAACCCTGCTAAAACGCTTAAAAACAGTGAAAAACCGTCAAAAAACACCAATAACTTTGCTAAAACGCTTAAAAACAGTGAAAAACCGTCAAAAAACACCAATAACCCTGCTAAAACGCTTAAAAACAGTGAAAAACCGTCAAAAAACACCAATAACCCTGCTAAAACGCTTAAAAACAGTGAAAAACCGTCAAAAAACACCAATAACCCTGCTAAAACGCTTAAAAACAGTGAAAAACCGTCAAAAAAACCAATACCCCGGCTAAAACGCTTAAAAACAGTGAAAAACAGTCAAAAAACACCAATAACCCTGCTAAAATGCTTTAAAACAGTGAAAAACCGTCAAAAAACACCAATAACCTTGCTAAAACGCTTAAAAACAGTGAAAAACCGTCAAAAAACACCAATAACCCTGCTAAAATGCTTAAAAACAGTGAAAAACCGTCAAAAAACACCAATAACCCTGCTAAAACGCTTAAAAACAGTGAAAAACCGTCAAAAAACACCAATAACCCTGCTAAAACGCTTAAAAACAGTGAAAAACCGTCAAAAAACACCAATAACCCTGCTAAAACGCTTAAAAACAGTGAAAAACCGTCAAAAAACACCAATAACCCTGCTAAAACGCCTAAAAACAGTGAAAAACCGTCAAAAAACACTAATAACCCTGCTAAAACGCTTAAAAACAGTGAAAAACCGTCAAAAAACACCAATAACCCTGCTAAAACGCTTAAAAACAGTGAAAAACCGTCAAAAAACACCAATAACCCTGCTAAAACGCTTAAAAACAGTGAAAAACCGTCAAAAAACACCAATAACCCTGCTAAAACGCCTAAAAACAGTGAAAAACCGTCAAAAAACACTAATAACCCTGCTAAAACGCTTAAAAACAGTGAAAAACCGTCAAAAAACACCAATAACCCTGCTAAAACGCTTAAAAACAGTGAAAAACCGTCAAAAAACACCAATAACCCTGCTAAAACGCTTATAAACAGTGAAAACCCGTCAAAAAACACCAATAACCCTGCTAAAACGCTTAAAAACAGTGAAAAACCGTCAAAAAACACCAATAACCCTGCTAAAACGCTTAAAAACAGTGAAAAACCGTCAAAAGACACCATTAACCTTGCTAAAACGCTTAAAAACAGTGAAAAACCGTCAAAAAACACCAATAACCCTGCTAAAACGCTTAAAAACAGTGAAAAACCGTCAAAAAACACCAATGACCCTGCTAAAACGCTTAAAAGCAGTGAAAAACCGTCAAAAAACACCAAAAACCCTGCTAAAACGCCTAAAAACAGTGAAAAACCGTCAAAAAACACCAATAACCATGCTAAAACGCTTAAAAACAGTGAAAAACCGTCAAAAAACACCAATAACCCTGCTAAAACGCTTAAAAACATTGAAAAACCGTCAAAAAACACCAATAACCCTGCTAAAACGCTTAAAAACAGTGAAAACCCGTCAAAAAACACCAATAACCCTGCTAAAACGCTTAAAAACAGTGAAAAACCGTCAAAAAACACCAATAACCCTGCTAAAACGCTTAAAAACAGTGAAAAACCGTCAAAAACACCAATAACCCTGCTAAAATGCTTAAAAACAGTGAAAAACCGTCAAAAAACACCAATAACCTTGCTAAAACGCTTAAAAACAGTGAAAAACCGTCAAAAAACACCAATAACCCTGCTAAAATGCTTAAAACAGTGAAAAACCGTCAAAAAACACCAATAACCCTGCTAAAACGCTTAAAAACAGTGAAAAACCGTCAAAAAACACCAATAACCCTGCTAAAACGCTTAAAAACAGTGAAAAACCGTCAAAAAACACCAATAACCCTGCTAAAACGCTTAAAAACAGTGAAAAACCGTCAAAAAACACCAATAACCCTGCTAAAACGCTTAAAAACAGTGAAAAACCGTCAAAAAACACCAATAACCCTGCTAAAACGCTTAAAAACAGTGAAAAACCGTCAAAAAACACCAATAACCCTGCTAAAACGCTTAAAAACAGTGAAAAACCGTCAAAAAACACCAATAACCCTGCTAAAACGCTTAAAAACAGTGAAAAACCGTCAAAAAACACCAATAACCCTGCTAAAACGCTAAAAACATTGAAAAACCGTCAAAAAACACCAATAACCCTGCTAAAACGCTTAAAACAGTGAAAAACCGTCAAAAAACACCAATAACCCTGCTAAAACGCTTAAAAACAGTGAAAAACCGTCAAAAAACACCAATAACCCTGCTAAAACGCTTAAAAACAGTGAAAAACCGTCAAAAAACACCAATAACCCTGCTAAAACGCTTAAAATAAGTGAAAAACCGTCAAAAAACACCAATAACCATGCTAAAACGCTTAAAAACATTGAAAAACCGTCAAAAAACACCAATAACCCTGCTAAAACGCTTAAAAACAGTGAAAAACCGTCAAAAAACACCAATAACCCTGCTAAAACGCTTGAAAACAGTGAAAAACCGTCAAAAAACACCAATAACCCTGCTAAAACGCTTAAAAACAGTGAAAAACCGTCAAAAAACACCAATAACCTTGCTAAAACGCTTAAAAACAGTGAAAAACCGCCAAAAAACACCAATAACCCTGCTAAAACGCTTAAAAACAGTGAAAAACCGTCAGAAAACACCAATAACCCTGCTAAAACGCTTAAAAACAGTGAAAAACCGTCAAAAAAACACCAATAACTTTGCTAAAACGCTTAAAAACAGTGAAAAACCGTCAAAAAACACCAATAACCCTGCTAAAACGCTTAAAAACAGTGAAAAACCGTCAAAAGACACCATTAACCTTGCTAAAACGCTTAAAAACAGTGAAAAACCGTCAAAAAACACCAATAACCCTGCTAAAACGCTTAAAAACAGTGAAAAACCGTCAAAAAACACCAATAACCCTGCTAAAACGCTTAAAAGCAGTGAAAAACCGTCAAAAAACACCAAAAACCCTGCTAAAACGCCTAAAAACAGTGAAAAACCGTCAAAAAACACCAATAACCATGCTAAAACGCTTAAAAACAGTGAAAAACCGTCAAAAAACACCAATAACCCTGCTAAAACGCTTAAAAACATTGAAAAACCGTCAAAAAACACCAATAACCCTGCTAAAACGCTTAAAAACAGTGAAAACCGTCAAAAAACACCAATAACCCTGCTAAAACGCTTAAAAACAGTGAAAAACCGTCAAAAAACACCAATAACCCTGCTAAAACGCTTAAAAACAGTGAAAAACCGTCAAAAAACACCAATAACCCTGCTAAAATGCTTAAAAACAGTGAAAAACCGTCAAAAAACACCAATAACCTTGCTAAAACGCTTAAAAACAGTGAAAAACCGTCAAAAAACACCAATAACCCTGCTAAAATGCTTTAAAACAGTGAAAAACCGTCAAAAAACACCAATAACCCTGCTAAAACGCTTAAAAACAGTGAAAAACCGTCAAAAAACACCAATAACCCTGCTAAAACGCTTAAAAACAGTGAAAACCCGTCAAAAACACCAATAACCCTGCTAAAACGTTTAAAAACAGTGAAAAACCGTCAAAAAACACCAATAACCTTGCTAAAACGCTTAAAAACAGTGAAAAACCGCCAAAAAACACCAATAACCCTGCTAAAACGCTTAAAAACAGTGAAAAACCGTCAGAAAACACCAATAACCCTGCTAAAACGCTTAAAAACAGTGAAAAACCGTCAAAAAACACCAATAACTTTGCT
>NW_027556713.1:0-45244 GCF_964204865.1 Styela clava
AGGGTTATTGATGTTTTTTGACGGTTTTTCACTGTTTTTAGGCGTTTCAGCGGGGTTATTGGTGTTTTTGACTGTTTTTCACTGTTTTTAAGCGTTTTAGCAGAGTTATTGGTGTTTTTTGACGGTTTTTCACTGTTTTTAAGCGTTTTAGCTAGGTTATTGGTGTTTTTTGACGGTTTTTCACTGTTTTTAAGCGTTTTAGCAGGGTTATTGGTGTTTTTTGACGTTTTTTCACTGTTTTTAAGCGTTTTAGCAGGGTTATTGGTGTTTTTTGACGGTTTTTCACTGTTTTTAAGCGTTTCAGCAGGGTTATTGGTGTTTTTTGACGGTTTTTAACTGTTTTTAAGCGTTTCAGCAGGGTTATTGGTGTTTTTTGACGGTTTTTCACTGTTTTTAAGCGTTTCAGCAGGGTTATAGGTGTTTTTTGACGGTTTTTCACTGTTTTTAAGCGTTTTAGCTGGGTTATTGGTGTTTTTTGACGGTTTTTCACTGTTTTTAAGCGTTTTAGCAGGGTTATTGGTGTTTTTTGACGTTTTTTCACTGTTTTTAAGCGTTTTAGCAGGGTTATTGGTGTTTTTTGACGGTTTTTCACTGTTTTTAAGCGTTTTAGCAGGGTTATTGGTGTTTTTTGACGGTTTTCACTGTTTTTAAGCGTTTTAGCAGGGTTATTGGTGTTTTTTGACGGTTTTTCACTGTTTTTAAGCGTTTCAGCAGGGTTATTGGTGTTTTTTGACGGTTTTTCACTGTTTTTAAGCGTTTTAGCAGGGTTATTGGTGTTTTTTGACGGTTTTTCACTGTTTTTAAGCGTTTCAGCAGGGTTATTCGTGTTTTTTGACGGTTTTTCACTGTTTTTAAGCGTTTCAGCAGGGTTATTGGTGTTTTTTGACGGTTTTTCACTGTTTTTAAGCGTTTCAGCAGGGTTATAGGTGTTTTTTGACGGTTTTTCACTGTTTTTAAGCGTTTTAGCAGGGTTATTGGTGTTTTTTGACAGTTTTTCACTGTTTTTAAGCGTTTTAGCAGGGTTATTGGTGTTTTTTGACGTTTTTTCACTGTTTTTAAGCGTTTTAGCAGGGTTATTGGTGTTTTTTGACGGTTTTTCACTGTTTTTAAGCGTTTTAGCAGGGTTATTGGTGTTTTTTGACAGTTTTTCACTGTTTTTAAGCGTTTCAGCGGGGTTATTGGTGTTTTTTGACGGTTTTTCACTGTTTTTAAGCGTTTCAGCGGGGTTATTGGTGTTTTTTGAATGTTTTTCACTGTTTTTAAGCGTTTTAGCAGAGTTATTGGTGTTTTTTGACGGTTTTTCACTGTTTTTAAGCGTTTCAGCAGGGTTATAGGTGTTTTTTGACGGTTTTTCACTGTTTTTAAGCGTTTTAGCAGGGTTATTGGTGTTTTTTGACGGTTTTTCACTTTTTTTAAGCGTTTTAGCAGGGTTATTGGTGTTTTTTGACGGTTTTTCACTGTTTTTTAGCGTTTTAGCAGGGTTATAGGTGTTTTTTGACGGTTTTTCACTGTTTTTAAGCGTATCAGCGGGGTTATTGGTGTTTTTTGACGGTTTTTCACTGTTTTTAAGCGTTTTAGCAGGGTTATTGGTGTTTTTTGACGGTTTTTCACTGTTTTTAAGCGTTTTAGCAGGGTTATTGGTGTTTTTTGACGGTTTTTCACTGTTTTTAAGCGTTTTAGCAGGGTTATTGCTGTTTTTTGACGGTTTTTCACTGTTTTTAAGCGTTTTAGCAGGGTTATTGCTGTTTTTTGACGGTTTTTCACTGTTTTTAAGCGTTTTAGCAGGGTTATAGGTGTTTTTTGACGGTTTTTCACTGTTTTTAAGCGTTTTAGCTGGGTTATAGGTGTTTTTTGACGGTTTTTCACTGTTTTTAAGCGTTTCAGCAGGGTTATTGGTGTTTTTTGACGGTTTTTCACTGTTTTTAAGCGTTTCAGCAGGGTTATTGGTGTTTTTTGACGGTTTTTCACTGTTTTTAAGCGTTTCAGCAGGGTTATTCGTGTTTTTTGACGGTTTTTCACTGTTTTTAAGCGTTTCAGCAGGGTTATTGGTGTTTTTTGACGGTTTTTCACTGTTTTTAAGCGTTTCAGCAGGGTTATAGGTGTTTTTTGACGGTTTTTTACTGTTTTTAAGCGTTTTAGCAGGGTTATTGGTGTTTTTTGACGGTTTTTCACTGTTTTTAAGCGTTTTAGCAGGGTTATTGGTGTTTTTTGACGTTTTTTCACTGTTTTTAAGCGTTTTAGCAGGGTTATTGGTGTTTTTTGACGGTTTTTCACTGTTTTTAAGCGTTTTAGCAGGGTTATTGGTGTTTTTTGACGGTTTTTCACTGTTTTTAAGCGTTTTAGCAGGGTTATTGGTGTTTTTTGACGGTTTTTCACTGTTTTTAAGCGTTTCAGCAGGGTTATTGGTGTTTTTTGACGGTTTTTCACTGTTTTTAAGCGTTTTAGCAGGGTTATTGGTGTTTTTTGACGGTTTTTCACTGTTTTTAAGCGTTTCAGCAGGGTTATTGGTGTTTTTTGACGGTTTTTCACTGTTTTTAAGCGTTTCAGCAGGGTTATTGGTGTTTTTTGACGGTTTTTCACTGTTTTTAAGCGTTTTAGCAGGGTTATTGGTGTTTTTTGACGGTTTTTCACTGTTTTTAAGCGTTTTAGCAGGGTTATTGGTGTTTTTTGACGGTTTTTCACTGTTTTTAAGCGTTTTAGCAGGATTATTGGTGTTTTTTGACGGTTTTTCACTGTTTTTAAGCGTTTTAGCAGGGTTATTGGTGTTTTATGACGGTTTTTCACTGTTTTTAAGCGTTTCAGCAGGGTTATTGGTGTTTTTTGACGGTTTTTCACTGTTTTTAAGCGTTTTAGCAGGGTTATTGGTGTTTTTTGACGGTTTTTCACTGTTTTTAAGCGTTTTAGCAGGGTTATAGGTGTTTTTTGACGGTTTTTCACTGTTTTTAAGCGTTTCAGCAGGGTTATTGGTGTTTTTTGACGGTTTTTCACTGTTTTTAAGCGTTTCAGCAGGGTTATTGGTGTTTTTTGACTGTTTTTCACTGTTTTTAAGCGTTTTAGCAGGGTTATTGGTGTTTTTTGACGGGTTTTCACTGTTTTTAAGCGTTTTAGCAGGGTTATTGGTGTTTTTTGACGGTTTTTCACTGTTTTTAAGCGTTTTAGCAGGGTTATAGGTGTTTTTTGACGGTTTTTCACTGTTTTTAAGCGTTTCAGCAGGGTTATTGGTGTTTTTTGACGGTTTTTCACTGTTTTTAAGCGTTTCAGCAGGGTTATTGGTGTTTTTTGACGGTTTTTCACTGTTTTTAAGCGTTTCAGCAGGGTTATTGGTGTTTTTTGACGGTTTTTCACTGTTTTTAAGCGTTTTAGCAGGGTTATTGGTGTTTTTTGACGGTTTTTCACTGTTTTTAAGCGTTTTAGCAGGGTTATAGGTGTTTTTTGACGGTTTTTCACTGTTTTTAAGCGTTTCAGCGGGGTTATTGGTGTTTTTTGACGGTTTTTCACTGTTTTTAAGCGTTTTAGCAGGGTTATTGGTGTTTTTTGACTGTTTTTCACTGTTTTTAAGCGTTTTAGCAGGGTTATTGGTGTTTTTTGACGGTTTTTCACTGTTTTAAAGCGTTTTAGCGGGGTTATTGGTGTTTTTTGACGGTTTTTCACTGTTTTTAAGCGTTTTAGCAGGGTTATTGGTGTTTTTTGACGGTTTTTCACTGTTTTTAAGCGTTTTAGCAGGGTTATAGGTGTTTTTTGACGGTTTTTCACTGTTTTAAAGCGTTTCAGCAGGGTTATTGGTGTTTTTTGACGGTTTTTCACTGTTTTTAAGCGTTTTAGCAGGGTTATTGGTGTTTTTTGACGGTTTTTCACTGTTTTTAAGCGTTTTAGCAGGGTTATTGCTGTTTTTTGACGGTTTTTCACTGTTTTTAGGCGTTTCAGCGGGGTTATTGGTGTTTTTTGACTGTTTTTCACTGTTTTTAAGCGTTTTAGCAGAGTTATTGGTGTTTTTTGACGGTTTTTCACTGTTTTTAAGCGTTTTAGCTGGGTTATTGGTGTTTTTTGACGGTTTTTCACTGTTTTTAAGCGTTTTAGCAGGGTTATTGGTGTATTTTGACGTTTTTTCACTGTTTTTAAGCGTTTTAGCAGGGTTATTGGTGTTTTTTGACGGTTTTTCACTGTTTTTAAGCGTTTCAGCAGGGTTATTGGTGTTTTTTGACGGTTTTTAACTGTTTTTAAGCGTTTCAGCAGGGTTATTGGTGTTTTTTGACGGTTTTTCACTGTTTTTAAGCGTTTCAGCAGGGTTATAGGTGTTTTTTGACGGTTTTTCACTGTTTTTAAGCGTTTTAGCTGGGTTATTGGTGTTTTTTGACGGTTTTTCACTGTTTTTAAGCGTTTTAGCAGGGTTATTGGTGTTTTTTGACGTTTTTTCACTGTTTTTAAGCGTTTTAGCAGGGTTATTGGTGTTTTTTGACGGTTTTTCACTGTTTTTAAGCGTTTTAGCAGGGTTATTGGTGTTTTTTGACGGTTTTCACTGTTTTTAAGCGTTTTAGCAGGGTTATTGGTGTTTTTTGACGGTTTTTCACTGTTTTTAAGCGTTTCAGCAGGGTTATTGGTGTTTTTTGACGGTTTTTCACTGTTTTTAAGCGTTTTAGCAGGGTTATTGGTGTTTTTTGACGGTTTTTCACTGTTTTTAAGCGTTTCAGCAGGGTTATTCGTGTTTTTTGACGGTTTTTCACTGTTTTTAAGCGTTTCAGCAGGGTTATTGGTGTTTTTTGACGGTTTTTCACTGTTTTTAAGCGTTTCAGCAGGGTTATAGGTGTTTTTTGACGGTTTTTCACTGTTTTTAAGCGTTTTAGCAGGGTTATTGGTGTTTTTTGACAGTTTTTCAATGTTTTTAAGCGTTTTAGCAGGGTTATTGGTGTTTTTTGACGTTTTTTCACTGTTTTTAAGCGTTTTAGCAGGGTTATTGGTGTTTTTTGACGGTTTTTCACTGTTTTTAAGCGTTTTAGCAGGGTTATTGGTGTTTTTTGACGGTTTTTCACTGTTTTTAAGCGTTTTAGCAGGGTTATTGGTGTTTTTTGACGGTTTTTCACTGTTTTTAAGCGTTTCAGCAGGGTTATTGGTGTTTTTTGACGGTTTTTCACTGTTTTTAAGCGTTTTAGCAGGGTTATTGGTGTTTTTTGACGGTTTTTCACTGTTTTTAAGCGTTTCAGCAGGGTTATTGGTGTTTTTTGACGGTTTTTCACTGTTTTTAAGCGTTTCAGCAGGGTTATTGGTGTTTTTTGACGGTTTTTCACTGTTTTTAAGCGTTTTAGCAGGGTTATTGGTGTTTTTTGACGGTTTTTCACGGTTTTTAAGCGTTTTAGCAGGGTTATTGGTGTTTTTTGACGGTTTTTCACTGTTTTTAAGCGTTTTAGCAGGATTATTGGTGTTTTTTGACGGTTTTTCACTGTTTTTAAGCGTTTTAGCAGGGTTATTGGTGTTTTTTGACGGTTTTTGACTGTTTTTAAGCGTTTTAGCAGGATTATTGGTGTTTTTTGACGGTTTTTCACTGTTTTTAAGCGTTTTAGCAGGATTATTGGTGTTTTTTGACAGTTTTTCACTGTTTTTAAGCGTTTCAGCAGGGTTATTGGTGTTTTTTGACGGTTTTTCACTGTTTTTAAGCGTTTTAGCAGAGTTATTGGTGTTTTTTGACGGTTTTTCACTGTTTTTAGGCGTTTTAGCAGGGTTATAGGTGTTTTTTGACGGTTTTTCACTGTTTTTAAGCGTTTCAGTGGGGTTATAGGTGTTTTTTGACGGTTTTTCACTGTTTTTAAGCGTTTTAGCAGGGTTATTGGTGTTTTTTGACTGTTTTTCACTGTTTTTAAGCGTTTTAGCAGGGTTATTGGTGTTTTTTGACGGTTTTTCACTGTTTTTAAGCGTTTTAGCGGGGTTATTGGTGTTTTTTGACGGTTTTTCACTGTTTTTAAGCGTTTTAGCAGGGTTATTGGTGTTTTTTGACGGTTTTTCACTGTTTTTAAGCGTTTTAGCAGGGTTATAGGTGTTTTTTGACGGTTTTTCACTGTTTTAAAGCGTTTCAGCAGGGTTATTGGTGTTTTTTGACGGTTTTTCACTGTTTTTAAGCGTTTTAGCAGGGTTATTGGTGTTTTTTGACGGTTTTTCACTGTTTTTAAGCGTTTTAGCAGGGTTATTGCTGTTTTTTGACGGTTTTTCACTGTTTTTAAGCGTTTCAGCGGGGTAATTGGTGTTTTTTGACTGTTTTTCACTGTTTTTAAGCGTTTCAGCAGGGTTATTGGTGTTTTTTGACGGTTTTTCACTGTTTTTAAGCGTTTCAGCAGGGTTATTGGTGTTTTTTGACGGTTTTTCACTGTTTTTAAGCGTTTCAGCAGGGTTATTCGTGTTTTTTGACGGTTTTTCACTGTTTTTAAGCGTTTCAGCAGGGTTATTGGTGTTTTTTGACGGTTTTTCACTGCTTTTAAGCGTTTCAGCAGGGTTATAGGTGTTTTTTGACGGTTTTTCACTGTTTTTAAGCGTTTTAGCAGGGTTATTGGTGTTTTTTGACGGTTTTTCACTGTTTTTAAGCGTTTTAGCAGGGTTATTGGTGTTTTTTGACGTTTTTTCACTGTTTTTAAGCGTTTTAGCAGGGTTATTGGAGTTTTTTGACGGTTTTTCACTGTTTTTAAGCGTTTTAGCAGGGTTATTGGTGTTTTTTGACGGTTTTTCACTGTTTTTAAGCGTTTTAGCAGGGTTATTGGTGTTTTTTGACGGTATTTCACTGTTTTTAAGCGTTTCAGCAGGGTTATTGGTGTTTTTTGACGGTTTTTCACTGTTTTTAAGCGTTTCAGCAGGGTTATTCGTGTTTTTTGACGGTTTTTCACTGTTTTTAAGCGTTTTAGCAGGGTTATTGGTGTTTTTTGACGTTTTTTCACTGTTTTTAAGCGTTTTAGCAGGGTTATTGGTGTTTTTTGACGGTTTTTCACTGTTTTTAAGCGTTTCAGCAGGGTTATTGGTGTTTTTTGACGGTTTTTAACTGTTTTTAAGCGTTTCAGCAGGGTTATTGGTGTTTTTTGACGGTTTTTCACTGTTTTTAAGCGTTTCAGCAGGGTTATAGGTGTTTTTTGACGGTTTTTCACTGTTTTTAAGCGTTTTAGCAGGGTTATAGGTGTTTTTTGACGGTTTTTCACTGTTTTTAAGCGTTTCAGCAGGGTTATTGGTGTTTTTTGACGGTTTTTCACTGTTTTTAAGCGTTTCAGCAGGGTTATTGGTGTTTTTTGACTGTTTTTCACTGTTTTTAAGCGTTTTAGCAGGGTTATTGGTGTTTTTTGACGGGTTTTCACTGTTTTTAAGCGTTTTAGCAGGGTTATTGGTGTTTTTTGACGGTTTTTCACTGTTTTTAAGCGTTTTAGCAGGGTTATAGGTGTTTTTTGACGGTTTTTCACTGTTTTTAAGCGTTTCAGCAGGGTTATTGGTGTTTTTTGACGGTTTTTCACTGTTTTTAAGCGTTTCAGCAGGGTTATTGGTGTTTTTTGACGGTTTTTCACTGTTTTTAAGCGTTTCAGCAGGGTTATTGGTGTTTTTTGACGGTTTTTCACTGTTTTTAAGCGTTTTAGCAGGGTTATTGATGTTTTTTGACGGTTTTTCACTGTTTTTAAGCGTTTTAGCAGGGTTATAGGTGTTTTTTGACGGTTTTTCACTGTTTTTAAGCGTTTCAGCGGGGTTATTGGTGTTTTTTGACGGTTTTTCACTGTTTTTAAGCGTTTTAGCAGGGTTATTGGTGTTTTTTGACTGTTTTTCACTGTTTTTAAGCGTTTTAGCAGGGTTATTGGTGTTTTTTGACGGTTTTTCACTGTTTTAAAGCGTTTTAGCGGGGTTATTGGTGTTTTTTGACGTTTTTTCACTGTTTTTAAGCGTTTTAGCAGGGTTATTGGTGTTTTTTGACGGTTTTTCACTGTTTTTAAGCGTTTTAGCAGGGTTATAGGTGTTTTTTGACGGTTTTTCACTGTTTTAAAGCGTTTCAGCAGGGTTATTGGTGTTTTTTGACGGTTTTTCACTGTTTTTAAGCGTTTTAGCAGGGTTATTGGTGTTTTTTGACGGTTTTTCACTGTTTTTAAGCGTTTTAGCAGGGTTATTGCTGTTTTTTGACGGTTTTTCACTGTTTTTAGGCGTTTCAGCGGGGTTATTGGTGTTTTTTGACTGTTTTTCACTGTTTTTAAGCGTTTTAGCAGAGTTATTGGTGTTTTTTGACGGTTTTTCACTGTTTTTAAGCGTTTTAGCTGGGTTATTGGTGTTTTTTGACGGTTTTTCACTGTTTTTAAGCGTTTTAGCAGGGTTATTGGTGTTTTTTGACGTTTTTTCACTGTTTTCAAGCGTTTTAGCAGGGTTATTGGTGTTTTTTGACGGTTTTTCGCTGTTTTTAAGCGTTTCAGCAGGGTTATTGGTGTTTTTTGACGGTTTTTAACTGTTTTTAAGCGTTTCAGCAGGGTTATTGGTGTTTTTTGACGGTTTTTCACTGTTTTTAAGCGTTTCAGCAGGGTTATAGGTGTTTTTTGACGGTTTTTCACTGTTTTTAAGCGTTTTAGCTGGGTTATTGGTGTTTTTTGACGGTTTTTCACTGTTTTTAAGCGTTTTAGCAGGGTTATTGGTGTTTTTTGACGTTTTTTCACTGTTTTTAAGCGTTTTAGCAGGGTTATTGGTGTTTTTTGACGGTTTTTCACTGTTTTTAAGCGTTTTAGCAGGGTTATTGGTGTTTTTTGACGGTTTTCACTGTTTTTAAGCGTTTTAGCAGGGTTATTGGTGTTTTTGACGGTTTTTCACTGTTTTTAAGCGTTTCAGCAGGGTTATTGGTGTTTTTTGACGGTTTTTCACTGTTTTTAAGCGTTTTAGCAGGGTTATTGGTGTTTTTTGACGGATTTTCACTGTTTTTAAGCGTTTCAGCAGGGTTATTCGTGTTTTTTGACGGTTTTTCACTGTTTTTAAGCGTTTCAGCAGGGTTATTGGTGTTTTTTGACGGTTTTTCACTGTTTTTAAGCGTTTTAGCAGGGTTATAGGTGTTTTTTGACGGTTTTTCACTGTTTTTAAGCGTTTTAGCAGGGTTATTGGTGTTTTTTGACAGTTTTTCACTGTTTTTAAGCGTTTTAGCAGGGTTATTGGTGTTTTTTGACGTTTTTTCACTGTTTTTAAGCGTTTTAGCAGGGTTATTGGTGTTTTTTGACGGTTTTTCACTGTTTTTAAGCGTTTTAGCAGGGTTATTGGTGTTTTTTGACGGTTTTTCACTGTTTTTAAGCGTTTTAGCAGGGTTATTGGTGTTTTTTGACGGTTTTTCACTGTTTTTAAGCGTTTCAGCAGGGTTATTGGTGTTTTTTGACGGTTTTTCACTGTTTTTAAGCGTTTTAGCAGGGTTATTGGTGTTTTTTGACGGTTTTTCACTGTTTTTAAGCGTTTCAGCAGGGTTATTGGTGTTTTTTGACGGTTTTTCACTGTTTTTAAGCGTTTCAGCAGGGTTATTGGTGTTTTTTGACGGTTTTTCACTGTTTTTAAGCGTTTTAGCAGGGTTATTGGTGTTTTTTGACGGTTTTTCACGGTTTTTAAGCGTTTTAGCAGGGTTATTGGTGTTTTTTGACGGTTTTTCACCATTTTTAAGCGTTTTAGCAGGATTATTGGTGTTTTTTGACGGTTTTTCACTGTTTTTAAGCGTTTTAGCAGGGTTATTGGTGTTTTTTGACGGTTTTTCACTGTTTTTAAGCGTTTTAGCTGGATTATTGGTGTTTTTTGACGGTTTTTCACTGTTTTTAAGCGTTTTAGCAGGATTATTGGTGTTTTTTGACAGTTTTTCACTGTTTTTAAGCGTTTCAGCAGGGTTATTGGTGTTTTTTGACGGTTTTTCACTGTTTTTAAGCGTTTTAGCAGGGTTATTGGTGTTTTTTGACGGTTTTTCACTGTTTTTAGGCGTTTTAGCAGGGTTATAGGTGTTTTTTGACGGTTTTTCACTGTTTTTAAGCGTTTCAGCGGGGTTATAGGTGTTTTTTGACGGTTTTTCACTGTTTTTAAGCGTTTTAGCAGGGTTATTGGTGTTTTTTGACTGTTTTTCACTGTTTTTAAGCGTTTTAGCAGGGTTATTGGTGTTTTTTGACGGTTTTTCACTGTTTTTAAGCGTTTTAGCGGGGTTATTGGTGTTTTTTGACGGTTTTTCACTGTTTTTAAGCGTTTTAGCAGGGTTATTGGTGTTTTTTGACGGTTTTTCACTGTTTTTAAGCGTTTTAGCAGGGTTATAGGTGTTTTTTGACGGTTTTTCACTGTTTTAAAGCGTTTCAGCAGGGTTATTGGTGTTTTTTGACGGTTTTTCACTGTTTTTAAGCGTTTTAGCAGGGTTATTGGTGTTTTTTGACGGTTTTTCTCTGTTTTTAAGCGTTTTAGCAGGGTTATTGCTGTTTTTTGACGGTTTTTCACTGTTTTTAAGCGTTTCAGCGGGGTAATTGGTGTTTTTTGACTGTTTTTCACTGTTTTTAAGCGTTTCAGCAGGGTTATTGGTGTTTTTTGACGGTTTTTCACTGTTTTTAAGCGTTTCAGCAGGGTTATTGGTGTTTTTTGACGGTTTTTCACTGTTTTTAAGCGTTTCAGCAGGGTTATTCGTGTTTTTTGACGGTTTTTCACTGTTTTTAAGCGTTTCAGCAGGGTTATTGGTGTTTTTTGACGGTTTTTCACTGCTTTTAAGCGTTTCAGCAGGGTTATAGGTGTTTTTTGACGGTTTTTCACTGTTTTTAAGCGTTTTAGCAGGGTTATTGGTGTTTTTTGACGGTTTTTCACTGTTTTTAGGCGTTTTAGCAGGGTTATTGGTGTTTTTTGACGTTTTTTCACTGTTTTTAAGCGTTTTAGCAGGGTTATTGGAGTTTTTTGACGGTTTTTCACTGTTTTTAAGCGTTTTAGCAGGGTTATTGGTGTTTTTTGACGGTTTTTCACTGTTTTTAAGCGTTTTAGCAGGGTTATTGGTGTTTTTTGACGGTTTTTCACTGTTTTTAAGCGTTTCAGCAGGGTTATTGGTGTTTTTTGACGGTTTTTCACTGTTTTTAAGCGTTTTAGCAGGGTTATTGGTGTTTTTTGACGGTTTTTCACTGTTTTTAAGCGTTTCAGCAGGGTTATTCGTGTTTTTTGACGGTTTTTCACTGTTTTTAAGCGTTTCAGCAGGTTTATTGGTGTTTTTTGACGGTTTTTCACTGTTTTTAAGCGTTTCAGCAGGGTTATTGGTGTTTTTTGACGGTTTTTCACTGTTTTTAAGCGTTTTAGCAGGGTTATTGGTGTTTTTTGACGGTTTTTCACTGTTTTTAAGCGTTTTAGCAGGGTTATTGGTGTTTTTTGACGGTTTTTCACTGTTTTTAAGCGTTTCAGCGGGGTTATTGGTGTTTTTTGACGGTTTTTCACTGTTTTTAAGCGTTTTAGCAGGGTTATTGGTGTTTTTTGACGGTTTTCACTGTTTTTAAGCGTTTTAGCAGGGTTATTGGTGTTTTTTGACGGTTTTTCACTGTTTTTAAGCGTTTTAGCAGGGTTATTGCTGTTTTTTGACGGTTTTTCACTGTTTTTAAGCGTTTTAGCAGGGTTATAGGTGTTTTTTGACGGTTTTTCACTGTTTTTAAGCGTTTTAGCTGGGTTATAGGTGTTTTTTGACGGTTTTTCACTGTTTTTAAGCGTTTCAGCAGGGTTATTGGTGTTTTTTGACGGTTTTTCACTGTTTTTAAGCGTTTCAGCAGGGTTATTGGTGTTTTTTGACGGTTTTTCACTGTTTTTAAGCGTTTCAGCAGGGTTTTATCGTGTTTTTTGACGGTTTTTCACTGTTTTTAAGCGTTTCAGCAGGGTTATTGGTGTTTTTTGACGGTTTTTCACTGTTTTTAAGCGTTTCAGCAGGGTTATAGGTGTTTTTTGACGGTTTTTTACTGTTTTTAAGCGTTTTAGCAGGGTTATTGGTGTTTTTTGACGGTTTTTCACTGTTTTTAAGCGTTTTAGCAGGGTTATTGGTGTTTTTTGACGTTTTTTCACTGTTTTTAAGCGTTTTAGCAGGGTTATTGGTGTTTTTTGACGGTTTTTCACTGTTTTTAAGCGTTTTAGCAGGGTTATTGGTGTTTTTTGACGGTTTTTCACTGTTTTTAAGCGTTTTAGCAGGGTTATTGGTGTTTTTTGACGGTTTTTCACTGTTTTTAAGCGTTTCAGCAGGGTTATTGGTGTTTTTTGACGGTTTTTCACTGTTTTTAAGCGTTTTAGCAGGGTTATTGGTGTTTTTTGACGGTTTTTCACTGTTTTTAAGCGTTTTAGCAGGGTTATTGGTGTTTTTTGACGGTTTTTCACTGTTTTTAAGCGTTTCAGCAGGGTTATTGGTGTTTTTTGACGGTTTTTCACTGTTTTTAAGCGTTTTAGCAGGGTTATTGGTGTTTTTTGACGGTTTTTCACTGTTTTTGAGCGTTTTAGAAGGGTTATTGGTGTTTTTTGACGGTTTTTCACTGTTTTTAAGCGTTTTAGCAGGATTATTGGTGTTTTTTGACGGTTTTTCACTGTTTTTAAGCGTTTTAGCAGGGTTATTGGTGTTTTATGACGGTTTTTCACTGTTTTTAAGCGTTTTAGCAGGGTTATTGGTGTTTTTTGACGGTTTTTCACTGTTTTTAAGCGTTTTAGCAGGGTTATTGGTGTTTTTTGACGGTTTTTCACTGTTTTTAAGCGTTTTAGCAGGGTTATAGGTGTTTTTTGACGGTTTTTCACTGTTTTTAAGCGTTTCAGCAGGGTTATTGGTGTTTTTTGACGGTTTTCACTGTTTTTAAGCGTTTCAGCAGGGTTATTGGTGTTTTTTGACTGTTTTTCACTGTTTTTAAGCGTTTTAGCAGGGTTATTGGTGTTTTTTGACGGGTTTTCACTGTTTTTAAGCGTTTTAGCAGGGTTATTGGTGTTTTTTGACGGTTTTTCACTGTTTTTAAGCGTTTTAGCAGGGTTATAGGTGTTTTTTGACGGTTTTTCACTGTTTTTAAGCGTTTCAGCAGGGTTATTGGTGTTTTTTGACGGTTTTTCACTGTTTTTAAGCGTTTCAGCAGGGTTATTGGTGTTTTTTGACGGTTTTTCACTGTTTTTAAGCGTTTCAGCAGGGTTATTGGTGTTTTTTGACGGTTTTTCACTGTTTTTAAGCGTTTTAGCAGGGTTATTGGTGTTTTTTGACGGTTTTTCACTGTTTTTAAGCGTTTTAGCAGGGTTATAGGTGTTTTTTGACGGTTTTTCACTGTTTTTAAGCGTTTCAGCGGGGTTATTGGTGTTTTTTGACGGTTTTTCACTGTTTTTAAGCGTTTTAGCAGGGTTATTGGTGTTTTTTGACTGTTTTTCACTGTTTTTAAGCGTTTTAGCAGGGTTATTGGTGTTTTTTGACGGTTTTTCACTGTTTTAAAGCGTTTTAGCGGGGTTATTGGTGTTTTTTGACGGTTTTTCACTGTTTTTAAGCGTTTTAGCAGGGTTATTGGTGTTTTTTGACGGTTTTTCACTGTTTTTAAGCGTTTTAGCAGGGTTATAGGTGTTTTTTGACGGTTTTTCACTGTTTTAAAGCGTTTCAGCAGGGTTATTGGTGTTTTTTGACGGTTTTTCACTGTTTTTAAGCGTTTTAGCAGGGTTATTGGTGTTTTTTGACGGTTTTTCACTGTTTTTAAGCGTTTTAGCAGGGTTATTGCTGTTTTTTGACGGTTTTTCACTGTTTTTAGGCGTTTCAGCGGGGTTATTGGTGTTTTTTGACTGTTTTTCACTGTTTTTAAGCGTTTTAGCAGGGTTATAGGTGTTTTTTGACGGTTTTTCACTGTTTTTAAGCGTTTCAGCGGGGTTATTGGTGTTTTTTGACGGTTTTTCACTGTTTTTAAGCGTTTTAGCAGGGTTATTGGTGTTTTTTGACTGTTTTTCACTGTTTTTAAGCGTTTTAGCAGGGTTATTGGTGTTTTTTGACGGTTTTTCACTGTTTTAAAGCGTTTTAGCGGGGTTATTGGTGTTTTTTGACGGTTTTTCACTGTTTTTAAGCGTTTTAGCAGGGTTATTGGTGTTTTTTGACGGTTTTTCACTGTTTTTAAGCGTTTTAGCAGGGTTATAGGTGTTTTTTGACGGTTTTTCACTGTTTTAAAGCGTTTCAGCAGGGTTATTGGTGTTTTTTGACGGTTTTTCACTGTTTTTAAGCGTTTTAGCAGGGTTATTGGTGTTTTTTGACGGTTTTTCACTGTTTTTAAGCGTTTTAGCAGGGTTATTGCTGTTTTTTGACGGTTTTTCACTGTTTTTAGGCGTTTCAGCGGGGTTATTGGTGTTTTTTGACTGTTTTTCACTGTTTTTAAGCGTTTTAGCAGAGTTATTGGTGTTTTTTGACGGTTTTTCACTGTTTTTAAGCGTTTTAGTTGGGTTATTGGTGTTTTTTGACGGTTTTTCACTGTTTTTAAGCGTTTTAGCAGGGTTATTGGTGTTTTTTGACGTTTTTTCACTGTTTTTAAGCGTTTTAGCAGGGTTATTGGTGTTTTTTGACGGTTTTTCACTGTTTTTAAGCGTTTCAGCAGGGTTATTGGTGTTTTTTGACGGTTTTTAACTGTTTTTAAGCGTTTCAGCAGGGTTATTGGTGTTTTTTGACGGTTTTTCACTGTTTTTAAGCGTTTCAGCAGGGTTATAGGTGTTTTTTGACGGTTTTTCACTGTTTTTAAGCGTTTTAGCTGGGTTATTGGTGTTTTTTGACGGTTTTTCACTGTTTTTAAGCGTTTTAGCAGGGTTATTGGTGTTTTTTGACGTTTTTTCACTGTTTTTAAGCGTTTTAGCAGGGTTATTGGTGTTTTTTGACGGTTTTTCACTGTTTTTAAGCGTTTTAGCAGGGTTATTGGTGTTTTTTGACGGTTTTCACTGTTTTTAAGCGTTTTAGCAGGGTTATTGGTGTTTTTTGACGGTTTTTCACTGTTTTTAAGCGTTTCAGCAGGGTTATTGGGTTTTTTGACGGTTTTTCACTGTTTTTAAGCGTTTTAGCAGGGTTATTGGTGTTTTTTGACGGTTTTTCACTGTTTTTAAGCGTTTCAGCAGAGTTATTCGTGTTTTTTGACGGTTTTTCACTGTTTTTAAGCGTTTCAGCAGGGTTATTGGTGTTTTTTGACGGTTTTTCACTGTTTTTAAGCGTTTCAGCAGGGTTATAGGTGTTTTTTGACGGTTTTTCACTGTTTTTAAGCGTTTTAGCAGGGTTATTGGTGTTTTTTGACAGTTTTTCACTGTTTTTAAGCGTTTTAGCAGGGTTATTGGTGTTTTTTGACGTTTTTTCACTGTTTTTAAGCGTTTTAGCAGGGTTATTGGTGTTTTTTGACGGTTTTTCACTGTTTTTAAGCGTTTTAGCAGGGTTATTGGTGTTTTTTGACGGTTTTTCACTGTTTTTAAGCGTTTTAGCAGGGTTATTGGTGTTTTTTGACGGTTTTTCACTGTTTTTAAGCGTTTCAGCAGGGTTATTGGTGTTTTTTGACGGTTTTTCACTGTTTTTAAGCGTTTTAGCAGGGTTATTGGTGTTTTTTGACGGTTTTTCACTGTTTTTAAGCGTTTCAGCAGGGTTATTGGTGTTTTTTGACGGTTTTTCACTGTTTTTAAGCGTTTCAGCAGGGTTATTGGTGTTTTTTGACGGTTTTTCACTGTTTTTAAGCGTTTTAGCAGGGTTATTGGTGTTTTTTGACGGTTTTTCACGGTTTTTAAGCGTTTTAGCAGGGTTATTGGTGTTTTTTGACGGTTTTTCACTGTTTTTAAGCGTTTTAGCAGGATTATTGGTGTTTTTTGACGGTTTTTCACTGTTTTTAAGCGTTTTAGCAGGGTTATTGGTGTTTTTTGACGGTTTTTCACTGTTTTTAAGCGTTTTAGCAGGATTATTGGTGTTTTTTGACGGTTTTTCACTGTTTTTAAGCGTTTTAGCAGGATTATTGGTGTTTTTTGACAGTTTTTCACTGTTTTTAAGCGTTTCAGCAGGGTTATTGGTGTTTTTTGACGGTTTTTCACTGTTTTTAAGCGTTTTAGCAGGGTTATTGGTGTTTTTTGACGGTTTTTCACTGTTTTTAGGCGTTTTAGCAGGGTTATAGGTGTTTTTTGACGGTTTTTTCACTGTTTTTAAGCGTTTCAGCGGGGTTATTGGTGTTTTTTGACGGTTTTTCACTGTTTTTAAGCGTTTTAGCAGGGTTATTGGTGTTTTTTGACTGTTTTTCACTGTTTTTAAGCGTTTTAGCAGGGTTATTGGTGTTTTTTGACGGTTTTTCACTGTTTTTAAGCGTTTTAGCGGGGTTATTGGTGTTTTTTGACGGTTTTTCACTGTTTTTAAGCGTTTTAGCAGGGTTATTGGTGTTTTTTGACGGTTTTTCACTGTTTTTAAGCGTTTTAGCAGGGTTATAGGTGTTTTTTGACGGTTTTTCACTGTTTTAAAGCGTTTCAGCAGGGTTATTGGTGTTTTTTGACGGTTTTTCACTGTTTTTAAGCGTTTTAGCAGGGTTATTGGTGTTTTTTGACGGTTTTTCACTGTTTTTAAGCGTTTTAGCAGGGTTATTGCTGTTTTTTGACGGTTTTTCACTGTTTTTAAGCGTTTTAGCAGGGTTATTGGTGTTTTTTGACGGTTTTTCACTGTTTTTAAGCGTTTCAGCAGGGTTATTCGTGTTTTTTGACGGTTTTTCACTGTTTTTAAGCGTTTCAGCAGGGTTATTGGTGTTTTTTGACGGTTTTTCACTGTTTTTAAGCGTTTCAGCAGGGTTATAGGTGTTTTTTGACGGTTTTTCACTGTTTTTAAGCGTTTTAGCAGGGTTATTGGTGTTTTTTGACAGTTTTTCACTGTTTTTAAGCATTTTAGCAGGGTTATTGGTGTTTTTTGACGTTTTTTCACTGTTTTTAAGCGTTTTAGCAGGGTTATTGGTGTTTTTTGACGGTTTTTCACTGTTTTTAAGCGTTTTAGCAGGGTTATTGGTGTTTTTTGACGGTTTTTCACTGTTTTTAAGCGTTTTAGCAGGGTTATTGGTGTTTTTTGACGGTTTTTCACTGTTTTTAAGCGTTTCAGCAGGGTTATTGGTGTTTTTTGACGGTTTTTCACTGTTTTTAAGCGTTTTAGCAGGGTTATTGGTGTTTTTTGACGGTTTTTCACTGTTTTTAAGCGTTTCAGCAGGGTTATTGGTGTTTTTTGACGGTTTTTCACTGTTTTTAAGCGTTTCAGCAGGGTTATTGGTGTTTTTTGACGGTTTTTCACTGTTTTTAAGCGTTTTAGCAGGGTTATTGGTGTTTTTTGACGGTTTTTCACGGTTTTTAAGCGTTTTAGCAGGGTTATTGGTGTTTTTTGACGGTTTTTCACTGTTTTTAAGCGTTTTAGCAGGATTATTGGTGTTTTTTGACGGTTTTTCACTGTTTTTAAGCGTTTTAGCAGGGTTATTGGTGTTTTTTGACGGTTTTTCACTGTTTTTAAGCGTTTTAGCAGGATTATTGGTGTTTTTTGACGGTTTTTCACTGTTTTTAAGCGTTTTAGCAGGATTATTGGTGTTTTTTGACAGTTTTTCACTGTTTTTAAGCGTTTCAGCAGGGTTATTGGTGTTTTTTGGCGGTTTTTCACTGTTTTTAAGCGTTTTAGCAGGGTTATTGGTGTTTTTTGACGGTTTTTAACTGTTTTTAGGCGTTTTAGCAGGGTTATAGGTGTTTTTTGACGGTTTTTTCACTGTTTTTAAGCGTTTCAGCGGGGTTATTGGTGTTTTTTGACGGTTTTTCACTGTTTTTAAGCGTTTTAGCAGGGTTATTGGTGTTTTTTGACTGTTTTTCACTGTTTTTAAGCGTTTTAGCAGGGTTATTGGTGTTTTTTGACGGTTTTTCACTGTTTTTAAGCGTTTTAGCAGGGTTATTGGTGTTTTTTGACGGTTTTTCACTGTTTTTAAGCGTTTTAGCAGGGTTATAGGTGTTTTTTGACGGTTTTTCACTGTTTTAAAGCGTTTCAGCAGGGTTATTGGTGTTTTTTGACGGTTTTTCACTGTTTTTAAGCGTTTTAGCAGGGTTATTGGTGTTTTTTGACGGTTTTTCACTGTTTTTAAGCGTTTTAGCAGGGTTATTGCTGTTTTTTGACGGTTTTTCACTGTTTTTAAGCGTTTTAGCAGGGTTATTGGTGTTTTTTGACGGTTTTTAACTGTTTTTAAGCGTTTCAGCAGGGTTATTGGTGTTTTTTGACGGTTTTTCACTGTTTTTAAGCGTTTTAGCAGGGTTATTGGTGTATTTTGACGGTTTTTCACTGTTTTTAAGCGTTTCAGCAGGGTTATTGGTGTTTTTTGACGGTTTTTCACTGTTTTTAAGCGTTTCAGCAGGGTTATTGGTGTTTTTTGACGGTTTTTCACTGTTTTTAAGCGTTTTAGCAGGGTTATTGGTGTTTTTTGACGGTTTTTCACGGTTTTTAAGCGTTTTAGCAGGGTTATTGGTGTTTTTTGACGGTTTTTCACTGTTTTTAAGCGTTTTAGCAGGATTATTGGTGTTTTTTGACGGTTTTTCACTGTTTTTAAGCGTTTTAGCAGGGTTATTGGTGTTTTTTGACGGTTTTTCACTGTTTTTAAGCGTTTTAGCAGGATTATTGGTGTTTTTTGACGGTTTTTCACTGTTTTTAAGCGTTTTAGCAGGATTATTGGTGTTTTTTGACAGTTTTTCACTGTTTTTAAGCGTTTCAGCAGGGTTATTGGTGTTTTTTGACGGTTTTTCACTGTTTTTAAGCGTTTTAGCAGGGTTATTGGTGTTTTTTGACGGTTTTTCACTGTTTTTAGGCGTTTTAGCAGGGTTATAGGTGTTTTTTGACGGTTTTTCACTGTTTTTAAGCGTTTCAGCGGGGTTATTGGTGTTTTTTGACGGTTTTTCACTGTTTTTAAGCGTTTTAGCAGGGTTATTGGTGTTTTTTGACTGTTTTTCACTGTTTTTAAGCGTTTTAGCAGGGTTATTGGTGTTTTTTGACGGTTTTTCACTGTTTTTAAGCGTTTTAGCGGGGTTATTGGTGTTTTTTGACGGTTTTTCACTGTTTTTAAGCGTTTTAGCAGGGTTATTGGTGTTTTTTGACGGTTTTTCACTGTTTTTAAGCGTTTTAGCAGGGTTATAGGTGTTTTTTGACGGTTTTTCACTGTTTTAAAGCGTTTCAGCAGGGTTATTGGTGTTTTTTGACGGTTTTTCACTGTTTTTAAGCGTTTTAGCAGGGTTATTGGTGTTTTTTGACGGTTTTTCACTGTTTTTAAGCGTTTTAGCAGGGTTATTGCTGTTTTTTGACGGTTTTTCACTGTTTTTAAGCGTTTCAGCGGGGTTATTGGTGTTTTTTGACTGTTTTTCACTGTTTTTAAGCGTTTCAGCAGGGTTATTGGTGTTTTTTGACGGTTTTTCACTGTTTTTAAGCGTTTCAGCAGGGTTATTGGTGTTTTTTGACGGTTTTTCACTGTTTTTAAGCGTTTCAGCAGGGTTATTCGTGTTTTTTGACGGTTTTTCACTGTTTTTAAGCGTTTCAGCAGGGTTATTGGTGTTTTTTGACGGTTTTTCACTGCTTTTAAGCGTTTCAGCAGGGTTATAGGTGTTTTTTGACGGTTTTTCACTGTTTTTAAGCGTTTTAGCAGGGTTATTGGTGTTTTTTGACGGTTTTTCACTGTTTTTAAGCGTTTTAGCAGGGTTATTGGTGTTTTTTGACGTTTTTTCACTGTTTTTAAGCGTTTTAGCAGGGTTATTGGTGTTTTTTGACGGTTTTTCACTGTTTTTAAGCGTTTTAGCAGGGTTATTGGTGTTTTTTGACGGTTTTTCACTGTTTTTAAGCGTTTTAGCAGGGTTATTGGTGTTTTTTGACGGTTTTTCACTGTTTTTAAGCGTTTCAGCAGGGTTATTGGTGTTTTTTGACGGTTTTTCACTGTTTTTAAGCGTTTTAGCAGGGTTATTGGTGTTTTTTGACGGTTTTTCACTGTTTTTAAGCGTTTCAGCAGGGTTATTCGTGTTTTTTGACGGTTTTTCACTGTTTTTAAGCGTTTCAGCAGGGTTATTGGTGTTTTTTGACGGTTTTTCACTGTTTTTAAGCGTTTCAGCAGGGTTATTGGTGTTTTTTGACGGTTTTTCACTGTTTTTAAGCGTTTTAGCAGGGTTATTGGTGTTTTTTGACGGTTTTTCACTGTTTTTAAGCGTTTTAGCAGGGTTATTGGTGTTTTTTGACGGTTTTTCACTGTTTTTAAGCGTTTTAGCAGGATTATTGGTGTTTTTTGACGGTTTTTCACTGTTTTTAAGCGTTTTAGCAGGGTTATTGGTGTTTTTTGACGGTTTTTCACTGTTTTTAAGCGTTTTAGCAGGGTTATTGGTGTTTTTTGACGGTTTTTCAATGTTTTTAAGCGTTTTAGCAGGATTATTGGTGTTTTTTGACGGTTTTTCACTGTTTTTAAGCGATTCAGCAGGGTTATTGGTGTTTTTTGACGGTTTTTCACTGTTTTTAAGCGTTTCAGCAGGGTTATTGGTGTTTTTTGACGGTTTTTCACTGTTTTTAGGCGTTTTAGCAGGGTTATAGGTGTTTTTTGACGGTTTTTCACTGTTTTTAAGCGTTTCAGAGGGGTTATTGGTGTTTTTTGACGGTTTTTCACTGTTTTTAAGCGTTTTAGCAGGGTTATTGGTGTTTTTTGACTGTTTTTCACTGTTTTTAAGCGTTTTAGCAGGGTTATTGGTGTTTTTTGACGGTTTTTCACTGTTTTTAAGCGTTTTAGCGGGGTTATTGGTGTTTTTTGACGGTTTTTCACTGTTTTTAAGCGTTTTAGCAGGGTTATTGGTGTTTTTTGACGGTTTTTCACTGTTTTTAAGCGTTTTAGCAGGGTTATAGGTGTTTTTTGACGGTTTTTCACTGTTTTAAAGCGTTTCAGCAGGGTTATTGGTGTTTTTTGACGGTTTTTCACTGTTTTTAAGCGTTTTAGCAGGGTTATTGGTGTTTTTTGACGGTTTTTCACTGTTTTTAAGCGTTTTAGCAGGGTTATTGCTGTTTTTTGACGGTTTTTCACTGTTTTTAAGCGTTTCAGCGGGGTTATTGGTGTTTTTTGACTGTTTTTCACTGTTTTTAAGCGTTTTAGCAGAGTTATTGGTGTTTTTTGACGGTTTTTCACTGTTTTTAAGCGTTTCAGCAGGGTTATAGGTGTTTTTTGACGGTTTTCCACTGTTTTTAAGCGTTTTAGCAGGGTTATTGGTGTTTTTTGACGGTTTTTCACTGTTTTTAAGCGTTTTAGCAGGGTTATTGGTGTTTTTTGACGGTTTTTCACTGTTTTTAAGCGTTTCAGCAGGGTTATTGGTGTTTTTTCACGGTTTTTCACTGTTTTTAAGCGTTTCAGCAGGGTTATTGGTGTTTTTTGACTGTTTTTCACTGTTTTTAAGCGTTTTAGCAGGGTTATTGGTGTTTTTTGACGGGTTTTCACTGTTTTTAAGCGTTTTAGCAGGGTTATTGGTGTTTTTTGACGGTTTTTCACTGTTTTTAAGCGTTTTAGCAGGGTTATAGGTGTTTTTTGACGGTTTTTCACTGTTTTTAAGCGTTTCAGCAGGGTTATTGGTGATTTTTGACGGTTTTTCACTGTTTTTAAGCGTTTCAGCAGGGTTATTGGTGTTTTTTGACGGTTTTTCACTGTTTTTAAGCGTTTCAGCAGGGTTATTGGTGTTTTTTGACGGTTTTTCACTGTTTTTAAGCGTTTTAGCAGGGTTATTGGTGTTTTTTGACGGTTTTTCACTGTTTTTAAGCGTTTTAGCAGGGTTATAGGTGTTTTTTGACGGTTTTTCACTGTTTTTAAGCGTTTCAGCGGGGTTATTGGTGTTTTTTGACGGTTTTTCACTGTTTTTAAGCGTTTTAGCAGGGTTATTGGTGTTTTTTGACTGTTTTTCACTGTTTTTAAGCGTTTTAGCAGGGTTATTGGTGTTTTTTGACGGTTTTTCACTGTTTTAAAGCGTTTTAGCGGGGTTATTGGTGTTTTTTGACGGTTTTTCACTGTTTTTAAGCGTTTTAGCAGGGTTATTGGTGTTTTTTGACGGTTTTTCACTGTTTTTAAGCGTTTTAGCAGGGTTATAGGTGTTTTTTGACGGTTTTTCACTGTTTTAAAGCGTTTCAGCAGGGTTATTGGTGTTTTTTGACGGTTTTTCACTGTTTTTAAGCGTTTTAGCAGGGTTATTGGTGTTTTTTGACGGTTTTTCACTGTTTTTAAGCGTTTTAGCAGGGTTATTGCTGTTTTTTGACGGTTTTTCACTGTTTTTAGGCGTTTCAGCGGGGTTATTGGTGTTTTTTGACTGTTTTTCACTGTTTTTAAGCGTTTTAGCAGAGTTCTTGGTGTTTTTTGACGGTTTTTCACTGTTTTTAAGCGTTTCAGCTGGGTTATTGGTGTTTTTTGACGGTTTTTCACTGTTTTTAAGCGTTTTAGCAGGGTTATTGGTGTTTTTTGACGTTTTTTCACTGTTTTTAAGCGTTTTAGCAGGGTTATTGGTGTTTTTTGACGGTTTTTCACTGTTTTTAAGCGTTTCAGCAGGGTTATTGGTGTTTTTTGACGGTTTTTAACTGTTTTTAAGCGTTTCAGCAGGGTTATTGGTGTTTTTTGACGTTTTTCACTGTTTTTAAGCGTTTCAGCAGGGTTATAGGTGTTTTTTGACGGTTTTTCACTGTTTTTAAGCGTTTTAGCTGGGTTATTGGTGTTTTTTGACGGTTTTTCACTGTTTTTAAGCGTTTTAGCAGGGTTATTGGTGTTTTTTGACGTTTTTTCACTGTTTTTAAGCGTTTTAGCAGGGTTATTGGTGTTTTTTGACGGTTTTTCACTGTTTTTAAGCGTTTTAGCAGGGTTATTGGTGTTTTTTGACGGTTTTCACTGTTTTTAAGCGTTTTAGCAGGGTTATTGGTGTTTTTTGACGGTTTTTCACTGTTTTTAAGCGTTTCAGCAGGGTTATTGGTGTTTTTTGACGGTTTTTCACTGTTTTTAAGCGTTTTAGCAGGGTTATTGGTGTTTTTTGACGGTTTTTCACTGTTTTTAAGCGTTTCAGCAGGGTTATTCGTGTTTTTTGACGGTTTTTCACTGTTTTTAAGCGTTTCAGCAGGGTTATTGGTGTTTTTTGACGGTTTTTCACTGTTTTTAAGCGTTTCAGCAGGGTTATAGGTGTTTTTTGACGGTTTTTCACTGTTTTTAAGCGTTTTAGCAGGGTTATTGGTGTTTTTTGACAGTTTTTCACTGTTTTTAAGCGTTTTAGCAGGGTTATTGGTGTTTTTTGACGTTTTTTCACTGTTTTTAAGCGTTTTAGCAGGGTTATTGGTGTTTTTTGACGGTTTTTCACTGTTTTTAAGCGTTTTAGCAGGGTTATTGGTGTTTTTTGACGGTTTTTCACTGTTTTTAAGCGTTTTAGCAGGGTTATTGGTGTTTTTTGACGGTTTTTCACTGTTTTTAAGCGTTTCAGCAGGGTTATTGGTGTTTTTTGACGGTTTTTCACTGTTTTTAAGCGTTTTAGCAGGGTTATTGGTGTTTTTTGACGGTTTTTCACTGTTTTTGAGCGTTTCAGCAGGGTTATTGGTGTTTTTTGACGGTTTTTCACTGTTTTTTAAGCGTTTCAGCAGGGTTATTGGTGTTTTTTGACGGTTTTTCACTGTTTTTAAGCGTTTTAGCAGGGTTATTGGTGTTTTTTGACGGTTTTTCACGGTTTTTAAGCGTTTTAGCAGGGTTATTGGTGTTTTTTGACGGTTTTTCACTGTTTTTAAGCGTTTTAGCAGGATTATTGGTGTTTTTTGACGGTTTTTCACTGTTTTTAAGCGTTTTAGCAGGGTTATTGGTGTTTTTTGACGGTTTTTCACTGTTTTTAAGCGTTTTAGCAGGATTATTGGTGTTTTTTGACGGTTTTTCACTGTTTTTAAGCGTTTTAGCAGGATTATTGGTGTTTTTTGACAGTTTTTCACTGTTTTTAAGCGTTTCAGCAGGGTTATTGGTGTTTTTTGACGGTTTTTCACTGTTTTTAAGCGTTTTAGCAGGGTTATTGGTGTTTTTTGACGGTTTTTCACTGTTTTTAGGCGTTTTAGCAGGGTTATAGGTGTTTTTTGACGGTTTTTCACTGTTTTTAAGCGTTTCAGCGGGGTTATTGCTGTTTTTTGACGGTTTTTCACTGTTTTTAAGCGTTTTAGCAGGGTTATTGGTGTTTTTTGACTGTTTTTCACTGTTTTTAAGCGTTTTAGCAGGGTTATTGGTGTTTTTTGACGGTTTTTCACTGTTTTTAAGCGTTTTAGCGGGGTTATTGGTGTTTTTTGACGGTTTTTCACTGTTTTTAAGCGTTTTAGCAGGGTTATTGGTGTTTTTTGACGGTTTTTCACTGTTTTTAAGCGTTTTAGCAGGGTTATAGTTGTTTTTTGACGGTTTTTCACTGTTTTAAAGCGTTTCAGCAGGGTTATTGGTGTTTTTTGACGGTTTTTCACTGTTTTTAAGCGTTTTAGCAGGGTTATTGGTGTTTTTTGACGGTTTTTCACTGTTTTTAAGCGTTTTAGCAGGGTTATTGCTGTTTTTTGACGGTTTTTCACTGTTTTTAAGCGTTTCAGCGGGGTAATTGGTGTTTTTTGACTGTTTTTCACTGTTTTTAAGCGTTTCAGCAGGGTTATTGGTGTTTTTTGACGGTTTTTCACTGTTTTTAAGCGTTTCAGCAGGGTTATTGGTGTTTTTTGACGGTTTTTCACTGTTTTTAAGCGTTTCAGCAGGGTTATTCGTGTTTTTTGACGGTTTTTCACTGTTTTTAAGCGTTTCAGCAGGGTTATTGGTGTTTTTTGACGGTTTTTCACTGCTTTTAAGCGTTTCAGCAGGGTTATAGGTGTTTTTTGACGGTTTTTCACTGTTTTTAAGCGTTTTAGCAGGGTTATTGGTGTTTTTTGACGGTTTTTCACTGTTTTTAAGCGTTTTAGCAGGGTTATTGGTGTTTTTTGACGTTTTTTCACTGTTTTTAAGCGTTTTAGCAGGGTTATTGGAGTTTTTTGACGGTTTTTCACTGTTTTTAAGCGTTTTAGCAGGGTTATTGGTGTTTTTTGACGGTTTTTCACTGTTTTTAAGCGTTTTAGCAGGGTTATTGGTGTTTTTTGACGGTTTTTCACTGTTTTTAAGCGTTTCAGCAGGGTTATTGGTGTTTTTTGACGGTTTTTCACTGTTTTTAAGCGTTTTAGCAGGGTTATTGGTGTTTTTTGACGGTTTTTCACTGTTTTTAAGCGTTTCAGCAGGGTTATTCGTGTTTTTTGACGGTTTTTCACTGTTTTTAAGCGTTTCAGCAGGGTTATTGGTGTTTTTTGACGGTTTTTCACTGTTTTTAAGCGTTTCAGCAGGGTTATTGGTGTTTTTTGACGGTTTTTCACTGTTTTTAAGCGTTTTAGCAGGGTTATTGGTGTTTTTTGACGGTTTTTCACTGTTTTTAAGCGTTTTAGCAGGGTTATTGGTGTTTTTTGACGGTTTTTCACTGTTTTTAAGCGTTTCAGCGGGGTTATTGGTGTTTTTTGACGGTTTTTCACTGTTTTTAAGCGTTTTAGCAGGGTTATTGGTGTTTTTTGACGGTTTTTCACTGTTTTTAAGCGTTTTAGCAGGGTTATTGGTGTTTTTTGACGGTTTTTCACTGTTTTTAAGCGTTTTAGCAGGGTTATTGCTGTTTTTTGACGGTTTTTCACTGTTTTTAAGCGTTTTAGCAGGGTTATAGGTGTTTTTTGACGGTTTTTCACTGTTTTTAAGCGTTTTAGCTGGGTTATAGGTGTTTTTTGACGGTTTTTCACTGTTTTTAAGCGTTTCAGCAGGGTTATTGGTGTTTTTTGACGGTTTTTCACTGTTTTTAAGCGTTTCAGCAGGGTTATTGGTGTTTTTTGACGGTTTTTCACTGTTTTTAAGCGTTTCAGCAGAGTTATTCGTGTTTTTTGACGGTTTTTCACTGTTTTTAAGCGTTTCAGCAGGGTTATTGGTGTTTTTTGACGGTTTTTCACTGTTTTTAAGCGTTTCAGCAGGGTTATAGGTGTTTTTTGACGGTTTTTTACTGTTTTTAAGCGTTTTAGCAGGGTTATTGGTGTTTTTTGACGGTTTTTCACTGTTTTTAAGCGTTTTAGCAGGGTTATTGGTGTTTTTTGACGTTTTTTCACTGTTTTTAAGCGTTTTAGCAGGGTTATTGGTGTTTTTTGACGGTTTTTCACTGTTTTTAAGCGTTTTAGCAGGGTTATTGGTGTTTTTGACGGTTTTTCACTGTTTTTAAGCGTTTTAGCAGGGTTATTGGTGTTTTTTGACGGTTTTTCACTGTTTTTAAGCGTTTCAGCAGGGTTATTGGTGTTTTTTGACGGTTTTTCACTGTTTTTAAGCGTTTTAGCAGGGTTATTGGTGTTTTTTGACGGTTTTTCACTGTTTTTAAGCGTTTCAGCAGGGTTATTGGTGTTTTTTGACGGTTTTTCACTGTTTTTAAGCGTTTCAGCAGGGTTATTAGTGTTTTTTGACGGTTTTTCACTGTTTTTAAGCGTTTTAGCAGGGTTATTGGTGTTTTTTGACGGTTTTTCACTGTTTTTGAGCGTTTTAGCAGGGTTATTGGTGTTTTTTGACGGTTTTTCACTGTTTTTAAGCGTTTTAGCAGGATTATTGGTGTTTTTTGACGGTTTTTCACTGTTTTTAAGCGTTTTAGCAGGGTTATTGGTGTTTTATGACGGTTTTTCACTGTTTTTAAGCGTTTTAGCAGGGTTATTGGTGTTTTTTGACGGTTTTTCACTGTTTTTAAGCGTTTTAGCAGGGTTATTGGTGTTTTTTGACGGTTTTTCACTGTTTTTAAGCGTTTTAGCAGGGTTATAGGTGTTTTTTGACGGTTTTTCACTGTTTTTAAGCGTTTCAGCAGGGTTATTGGTGTTTTTTGACGGTTTTTCACTGTTTTTAAGCGTTTCAGCAGGGTTATTGGTGTTTTTTGACTGTTTTTCACTGTTTTTAAGCGTTTTAGCAGGGTTATTGGTGTTTTTTGACGGGTTTTCACTGTTTTTAAGCGTTTTAGCAGGGTTATTGGTGTTTTTTGACGGTTTTTCACTGTTTTTAAGCGTTTTAGCAGGGTTATAGGTGTTTTTTGACGGTTTTTCACTGTTTTTAAGCGTTTCAGCAGGGTTATTGGTGTTTTTTGACGGTTTTTCACTGTTTTTAAGCGTTTCAGCAGGGTTATTGGTGTTTTTTGACGGTTTTTCACTGTTTTTAAGCGTTTCAGCAGGGTTATTGGTGTTTTTTGACGGTTTTTCACTGTTTTTAAGCGTTTTAGCAGGGTTATTGGTGTTTTTTGACGGTTTTTCACTGTTTTTAAGCGTTTTAGCAGGGTTATAGGTGTTTTTTGACGGTTTTTCACTGTTTTTAAGCGTTTCAGCGGGGTTATTGGTGTTTTTTGACGGTTTTTCACTGTTTTTAAGCGTTTTAGCAGGGTTATTGGTGTTTTTTGACTGTTTTTCACTGTTTTTAAGCGTTTTAGCAGGGTTATTGGTGTTTTTTGACGGTTTTTCACTGTTTTAAAGCGTTTTAGCGGGGTTATTGGTGTTTTTTGACGGTTTTTCACTGTTTTTAAGCGTTTTAGCAGGGTTATTGGGGTTTTTTGACGGTTTTTCACTGTTTTTAAGCGTTTTAGCAGGGTTATAGGTGTTTTTTGACGGTTTTTCACTGTTTTAACACTTTCGATGCCAAGATCAGTTTTTTCAATTTTACCGTTCCGTGCCAAGGTGAAAACAAGAGAGAGTTCTCTCCTATTCATTCTCTCTCGTATTTAGTTTTTGATTCATCGGGAAAGGGGCGAACCCAGCGGTGTCATCAGTTATCGTTCATTCCGACACTTCAGTCGTAGGTGAAAGAACTCACCTACACACGCGTATCTTGTCGGAATTGCTCTCTCATGCTATTATAACATAAGTTGATGATAACTTGTCTTGATCTCTCATTGCCGATGAAACCATGATTGCATATAAAGGAAGAGTTTCATTCAGAAGATATATGCCAAACAAACCGGTTAAATGGGGCATCATTGCTAGATCGATTACTGATTCAACAACTGGATACATTTTCAATGTAAAAATAGATTATGGTAATCCAAACTTGGAACAACTTCCACCCGGCGTCACAAAAACTTCGAATTTAGTTTTGCAACTAATGGAAAGTCATCTGGATAGAGGATATCACGTATTTGTTTATAGGTATGTTGATTATTCGGTATTGATAAGACAAATTAGATAATTTACGTCTCGGCGCCATACTGCGTTCTATTTTAGATAACGAATCATTGTCGGATATATCAATCAATTGCATAAACTGTTTTACCACAACCAATTTTTAATAATATTCATTTTTAATTTAGACTCTATAACTCTGTCGCATTAGCCGAGGAATTGCAGCGAAGGAAAACATCGATAACGGGAACAGTCATGGCAAACCGGAGGGGACTTCCAGCAGAAATAAAAACAAAACTAAAGAAAGGGGGAATCATCTCACTACGAAAAGGACAATTACTCGCACTACTATGGCAAGATAAGAGGCCGATTTCAATACTTTCGACGTATTGTAATGGCGACGAGGTCATAGAGATACATATGTGTTACAGTTGTATGAATATGCAATGTGACTACTTTGTTTATTTTGCAATATGTTATCCTTGTGAGTGACAATAATTGGCCATTATTAATGTTATTGGAATATATAGCGAATGAAGGATATATTTTTATGCTAGTAAACGATTTTGTTTTCTGTGTTCGAATTTGATATTTTCGTATAATAAAATGATTCTGATCGCTGAATAAAATGTTCGAATTGAATCTTTATCGCGAGAGATCAATCGATGAGAGATCAAGACAAGTTATCTCCAACTTATGTTATAATAGCACGAGAGAGCAATTCCGACAAGATACGCATGTGTAGGTGAGTTCTTTCACCTACGACTGATGTGTCGGATAATACCGAAACATGCGTAATACATTTCAGGAGCGTTTGTATCTTAGTATTGCTCCTGAGTTTTCGTCGGGCGCTTCCAGATTTGGTGGGTTCAGTCAGTAAACGATGAAATTCGAATTCTTTACTTGCCTCGGCAAACATTTCATTCAATCTGGTATTTATAGCGAGCAAATACTTATTTGTGTGGATATTTGAACTAATATTGGCGTGCAAATGAAGTATTTCCAAATGCAATTTCAATATTCATTATACGCATCCGGTGTCTCTAAGTTGACATAATAAAAAGGTTTAAAGCTTCATCGAAATTCGTCAGTTGATCTGTCAAGAACACAATTTTACGAAATTGTCATCTCACGCAATTTGCTACGCAAGTCGTCTCGACTGCACGTAGTCCCGTCTTCGTGGCGCCAGACACGTGATCGCTATTGCGTAGCTACGTAATCAGTACGCCATGGCTGCTTATTGAACTTGTTCATCCGACACAAAGTCGTAAGATTGCATATTTTGCTATAATTATGGTTATACAATAGCTACGGAAGTAATTCAATATGAGCTGAAAGCATACGAGGGGCTCTGTGTTATTCGTAATATATTTCCCACTAAATTACTATATCTCGGATCATATCTCACTGACAAGTAAAAAAATATATGTTCCGAATAATATAAATTTCTCACTTTATTATTTCAAAATGTAACATTTAACCTCTCAGGACGATAAAATTTGCTTTCGTTGCAGATGTCCGTCAATCCGTTACCCAAAAATGATAAAAAATTAAAAAAACGTTCAAAAATACCAACATTTTGAATCATTTCATCGTCCTACCAATAAGAAAACGATCATGCATATAAAAATATTCGAATTATTTCCCGGTTTAGTAATGTTTTTCTACATCTTCGTAACATGATTGATAATATTATCATCTCTCCTCACACCTTTCAATCATTTCACCGTAAAAAGTTGAAACCGTGTGTTGGCGTCAGTCGGTCTCGTACAAATTTTTGATGATAATTTGCGGCTAATATGTACCTCGGCCATGCTAAATAAGTTGATAATTTACTTCATGGCAGACCCTCCTTTCATCTTGGTATTTCTTGAATGACGCGATTGGCTGACGACGTCATTCTTTCCCCCCAACTTGACAACAAGAGAGAGAGAGAGAAGAAAAAAGACGGCAAATACCTGAACTCGACTTTCTTCTATCTATTAATCTTTTTCCTTTTCGAATGACGTATATATACGTCATTTTGCATTGATGGCACGGAACGGTTGGCGCCAAATGACGTATATATACGTCCTTGGCATCGAAAGTGTTAAAGCGTTTCAGCAGGGTTATTGGTGTTTTTTGACGGTTTTTCACTGTTTTTAAGCGTTTTAGCAGGGTTATTGGTGTTTTTTGACGGTTTTTCACTGTTTTTAAGCGTTTTAGCAGGGTTATTGCTGTTTTTTGACGGTTTTTCACTGTTTTTAGGCGTTTCAGCGGGGTTATTGGTGTTTTTTGACTGTTTTTCACTGTTTTTAAGCGTTTTAGCAGAGTTATTGGTGTTTTTTGACGGTTTTTCACTGTTTTTAAGCGTTTTAGCTGGGTTATTGGTGTTTTTTGACGGTTTTTCACTCTTTTTAAGCGTTTTAGCAGGGTTATTGGTGTTTTTTGACGTTTTTTCACTGTTTTTAAGCGTTTTAGCAGGGTTATTGGTGTTTTTTGACGGTTTTTCACTGTTTTTAAGCGTTTCAGCAGGGTTATTGGTGTTTTTTGACGGTTTTTAACTGTTTTTAAGCGTTTCAGCAGGGTTATTGGTGTTTTTTGACGGTTTTTCACTGTTTTTAAGCGTTTCAGCAGGGTTATAGGTGTTTTTTGACTGTTTTTCACTGTTTTTAAGCGTTTTAGCTGGGTTATTGGTGTTTTTTGACGGTTTTTCACTGTTTTTAAGCGTTTTAGCAGGGTTATTGGTGTTTTTTGACGTTTTTTCACTGTTTTTAAGCGTTTTAGCAGGGTTATTGGTGTTTTTTGACGGTTTTTCACTGTTTTTAAGCGTTTTAGCAGGGTTATTGGTGTTTTTTGACGGTTTTCACTGTTTTTAAGCGTTTTAGCAGGGTTATTGGTGTTTTTTGACGGTTTTTCACTGTTTTTAAGCGTTTCAGCAGGGTTATTGGTGTTTTTTGACGGTTTTTCACTGTTTTTAAGCGTTTTAGCAGGGTTATTGGTGTTTTTTGACGGTTTTTCACTGTTTTTAAGCGTTTCAGCAGGGTTATTGGTGTTTTTTGACGGTTTTTCACTGTTTTTAAGCGTTTCAGCAGGGTTATTGGTGTTTTTTGACGGTTTTTCACTGTTTTTAAGCGTTTTAGCAGGGTTATTGGTGTTTTTTGACGGTTTTTCACGGTTTTTAAGCGTTTTAGCAGGGTTATTGGTGTTTTTTGACGGTTTTTCACTGTTTTTAAGCGTTTTAGCAGGATTATTGGTGTTTTTTGACGGTTTTTCACTGTTTTTAAGCGTTTTAGCAGGGTTATTGGTGTTTTTTGACGGTTTTTCACTGTTTTTAAGCGTTTTAGCAGGATTATTGGTGTTTTTTGACGGTTTTTCACTGTTTTTAAGCGTTTTAGCAGGATTATTGGTGTTTTTTGACAGTTTTTCACTGTTTTTAAGCGTTTCAGCAGGGTTATTGGTGTTTTTTGACGGTTTTTCACTGTTTTTAAGCGTTTTAGCAGGGTTATTGGTGTTTTTTGACGGTTTTTCACTGTTTTTAGGCGTTTTAGCAGGGTTATAGGTGTTTTTTGACGGTTTTTCACTGTTTTTAAGCGTTTCAGCGGGGTTATTGGTGTTTTTTGACGGTTTTTCACTGTTTTTAAGCGTTTTAGCAGGGTTATTGGTGTTTTTTGACTGTTTTTCACTGTTTTTAAGCGTTTTAGCAGGGTTATTGGTGTTTTTTGACGGTTTTTCACTGTTTTTAAGCGTTTTAGCGGGGTTATTGGTGTTTTTTGACGGTTTTTCACTGTTTTTAAGCGTTTTAGCAGGGTTATTGGTGTTTTTTGACGGTTTTTCACTGTTTTTAGGCGTTTTAGCAGGGTTATAGGTGTTTTTTGACGGTTTTTCACTGTTTTAAAGCGTTTCAGCAGGGTTATTGGTGTTTTTTGACGGTTTTTCACTGTTTTTAAGCGTTTTAGCAGGGTTATTGGTGTTTTTTGACGGTTTTTCACTGTTTTTAAGCGTTTTAGCAGGGTTATTGCTGTTTTTTGACGGTTTTTCACTGTTTTTAAGCGTTTCAGCGGGGTTATTGGTGTTTTTTGACTGTTTTTCACTGTTTTTAAGCGTTTCAGCAGGGTTATTGGTGTTTTTTGACGGTTTTTCACTGTTTTTAAGCGTTTCAGCAGGGTTATTGGTGTTTTTTGACGGTTTTTCACTGTTTTTAAGCGTTTCAGCAGGGTTATTCGTGTTTTTTGACGGTTTTTCACTGTTTTTAAGCGTTTCAGCAGTGTTATTGGTGTTTTTTGACGGTTTTTCACTGCTTTTAAGCGTTTCAGCAGGGTTATAGGTGTTTTTTGACGGTTTTTCACTGTTTTTAAGCGTTTTAGCAGGGTTATTGGTGTTTTTTGACGGTTTTTCACTGTTTTTAAGCGTTTTAGCAGGGTTATTGGTGTTTTTTGACGTTTTTTCACTGTTTTTAAGCGTTTTAGCAGGGTTATTGGTGTTTTTTGACGGTTTTTCACTGTTTTTAAGCGTTTTAGCAGGGTTATTGGTGTTTTTTGACGGTTTTTCACTGTTTTTAAGCGTTTTAGCAGGGTTATTGGTGTTTTTTGACGGTTTTTCACTGTTTTTAAGCGTTTCAGCAGGGTTATTGGTGTTTTTTGACGGTTTTTCACTGTTTTTAAGCGTTTTAGCAGGGTTATTGGTGTTTTTTGACGGTTTTTCACTGTTTTTAAGCGTTTCAGCAGGGTTATTCGTGTTTTTTGACGGTTTTTCACTGTTTTTAAGCGTTTCAGCAGGGTTATTGGTGTTTTTTGACGGTTTTTCACTGTTTTTAAGCGTTTCAGCAGGGTTATTGGTGTTTTTTGACGGTTTTTCACTGTTTTTAAGCGTTTTAGCAGGGTTATTGGTGTTTTTTGACGGTTTTTCACTGTTTTTAAGCGTTTTAGCAGGGTTATTGGTGATTTTTGACGGTTTTTCACTGTTTTTAAGCGTTTTAGCAGGATTATTGGTGTTTTTTGACGGTTTTTCACTGTTTTTAAGCGTTTTAGCAGGGTTATTGGTGTTTTTTGACGGTTTTTCACTGTTTTTAAGCGTTTTAGCAGGGTTATTGGTGTTTTTTGACGGTTTTTCACTGTTTTTAAGCGTTTTAGCAGGGTTATTGGTGTTTTTTGACGGTTTTTCACTGTTTTTAAGCGTTTCAGCAGGGTTATTGGTGTTTTTTGACGGTTTTTCACTGTTTTTAAGCGTTTTAGCAGGGTTATTGGTGTTTTTTGACGGTTTTTCACTGTTTTTAGGCGTTTTAGCAGGGTTATAGGTGTTTTTTGACGGTTTTTCACTGTTTTTAAGCGTTTCAGAGGGGTTATTGGTGTTTTTTGACGGTTTTTCACTGTTTTTAAGCGTTTTAGCAGGGTTATTGGTGTTTTTTGACTGTTTTTCACTGTTTTTAAGCGTTTTAGCAGGGTTATTGGTGTTTTTTGACGGTTTTTCACTGTTTTTAAGCGTTTTAGCGGGGTTATTGGTGTTTTTTGACGGTTTTTCTCTGTTTTTAAGCGTTTTAGCAGGGTTATTGGTGTTTTTTGACGGTTTTTCACTGTTTTTAAGCGTTTTAGCAGGGTTATAGGTGTTTTTTGACGGTTTTTCACTGTTTTAAAGCGTTTCAGCAGGGTTATTGGTGTTTTTTGACGGTTTTTCACTGTTTTTAAGCGTTTTAGCAGGGTTATTGGTGTTTTTTGACGGTTTTTCACTGTTTTTAAGCGTTTTAGCAGGGTTATTGCTGTTTTTTGACGGTTTTTCACTGTTTTTAAGCGTTTCAGCGGGGTTATTGGTGTTTTTTGACTGTTTTTCACTGTTTTTAAGCGTTTTAGCAGAGTTATTGGTGTTTTTTGACGGTTTTTCACTGTTTTTAAGCGTTTCAGCAGGGTTATAGGTGTTTTTTGACGGTTTTCCACTGTTTTTAAGCGTTTTAGCAGGGTTATTGGTGTTTTTTGACGGGTTTTCACTGTTTTTAAGCGTTTTAACAGGGTTATTGGTGTTTTTTGACGGTTTTTCACTGTTTTTTAGCGTTTTAGCAGGGTTATAGGTGTTTTTTGACGGTTTTTCACTGTTTTTAAGCGTTTCAGCGGGGTTATTGGTGTTTTTTGACGGTTTTTCACTGTTTTTAAGCGTTTTAGAAGGGTTATTGGTGTTTTTTGACGGTTTTTCACTGTTTTTAAGCGTTTTAGCAGGGTTATTGGTGTTTTTTGACGGTTTTTCACTGTTTTTAAGCGTTTCAGCAGGGTTATTGGTGTTTTTTGACGGTTTTTCACTGTTTTTAAGCGTTTCAGCAGGGTTATAGGTGTTTTTTGACGGTTTTTCACTGTTTTTAAGCGTTTTAGCAGGGTTATTGGTGTTTTTTGACGGTTTTTCACTGTTTTTAAGCGTTTTAGCAGGGTTATTGGTGTTTTTTGACGTTTTTTCACTGTTTTTAAGCGTTTTAGCAGGGTTATTGGTGTTTTTTGACGGTTTTTCACTGTTTTTAAGCGTTTTAGCAGGGTTATTGGTGTTTTTTGACGGTTTTTCACTGTTTTTAAGCGTTTTAGCAGGGTTATTGGTGTTTTTTGACGGTTTTTCACTGTTTTTAAGCGTTTCAGCAGGGTTATTGGTGTTTTTTGACGGTTTTTCACTGTTTTTAAGCGTTTTAGCAGGGTTATTGGTGTTTTTTGACGGTTTTTCACTGTTTTTAAGCGTTTCAGCAGGGTTATTGGTGTTTTTTGACGGTTTTTCACTGTTTTTAAGCGTTTCAGCAGGGTTATTGGTGTTTTTTGACGGTTTTTCACTGTTTTTAAGCGTTTTAGCAGGGTTATTGGTGTTTTTTGACGGTTTTTCACTGTTTTTAAGCGTTTTAGCAGGGTTATTGGTGTTTTTTGACGGTTTTTCACTGTTTTTAAGCGTTTTAGCAGGGTTATTGGTGTTTTTTGACGGTTTTTCACTGTTTTTAAGCGTTTTAGCAGGATTATTGGTGTTTTTTGACGGTTTTTCACTGTTTTTAAGCGTTTTAGCAGGGTTATTGGTGTTTTTTGACGGTTTTTCACTGTTTTTAAGCGTTTTAGCAGGGTTATTGGTGTTTTTTGACGGTTTTTCACTGTTTTTAAGCGTTTCAGCAGGGTTATTGGTGTTTTTTGACGGTTTTTCACTGTTTTTAAGCGTTTCAGCAGGGTTATTCGTGTTTTTTGACGGTTTTTCACTGTTTTTAAGCGTTTCAGCAGTGTTATTGGTGTTTTTTGACGGTTTTTCACTGCTTTTAAGCGTTTCAGCAGGGTTATAGGTGTTTTTTGACGGTTTTTCACTGTTTTTAAGCGTTTTAGCAGGGTTATTGGTGTTTTTTGACGGTTTTTCACTGTTTTTAAGCGTTTTAGCAGGGTTATTGGTGTTTTTTGACGTTTTTTCACTGTTTTTAAGCGTTTTAGCAGGGTTATTGGTGTTTTTTGACGGTTTTTCACTGTTTTTAAGCGTTTTAGCAGGGTTATTGGTGTTTTTTGACGGTTTTTCACTGTTTTTAAGCGTTTTAGCAGGGTTATTGGTGTTTTTTGACGGTTTTTCACTGTTTTTAAGCGTTTCAGCAGGGTTATTGGTGTTTTTTGACGGTTTTTCACTGTTTTTAAGCGTTTTAGCAGGGTTATTGGTGTTTTTTGACGGTTTTTCACTGTTTTTAAGCGTTTCAGCAGGGTTATTCGTGTTTTTTGACGGTTTTTCACTGTTTTTAAGCGTTTCAGCAGGGTTATTGGTGTTTTTTGACGGTTTTTCACTGTTTTTAAGCGTTTCAGCAGGGTTATTGGTGTTTTTTGACGGTTTTTCACTGTTTTTAAGCGTTTTAGCAGGGTTATTGGTGTTTTTTGACGGTTTTTCACTGTTTTTAAGCGTTTTAGCAGGGTTATTGGTGTTTTTTGACGGTTTTTCACTGTTTTTAAGCGTTTTAGCAGGATTATTGGTGTTTTTTGACGGTTTTTCACTGTTTTTAAGCGTTTTAGCAGGGTTATTGGTGTTTTTTGACGGTTTTTCACTGTTTTTAAGCGTTTTAGCAGGGTTATTGGTGTTTTTTGACGGTTTTTCACTGTTTTTAAGCGTTTTAGCAGGATTATTGGTGTTTTTTGACGGTTTTTCACTGTTTTTAAGCGTTTCAGCAGGGTTATTGGTGTTTTTTGACGGTTTTTCACTGTTTTTATGCGTTTTAGCAGGGTTATTGGTGTTTTTTGACGGTTTTTCACTGTTTTTAGGCGTTTTAGCAGGGTTATAGGTGTTTTTTGACGGTTTTTCACTGTTTTTAAGCGTTTCAGAGGGGTTATTGGTGTTTTTTGACGGTTTTTCACTGTTTTTAAGCGTTTTAGCAGGGTTATTGGTGTTTTTTGACTGTTTTTCACTGTTTTTAAGCGTTTTAGCAGGGTTATTGGTGTTTTTTGACGGTTTTTCACTGTTTTTAAGCGTTTTAGCGGGGTTATTGGTGTTTTTTGACGGTTTTTCACTGTTTTTAAGCGTTTTAGCAGGGTTATTGGTGTTTTTTGACGGTTTTTCACTGTTTTTAAGCGTTTTAGCAGGGTTATAGGTGTTTTTTGACGGTTTTTCACTGTTTTAAAGCGTTTCAGCAGGGTTATTGGTGTTTTTTGACGGTTTTTCACTGTTTTTAAGCGTTTTAGCAGGGTTATTGGTGTTTTTTGACGGTTTTTCACTGTTTTTAAGCGTTTTAGCAGGGTTATTGCTGTTTTTTGACGGTTTTTCACTGTTTTTAAGCGTTTCAGCGGGGTTATTGGTGTTTTTTGACTGTTTTTCACTGTTTTTAAGCGTTTTAGCAGAGTTATTGGTGTTTTTTGACGGTTTTTCACTGTTTTTAAGCGTTTCAGCAGGGTTATAGGTGTTTTTTGACGGTTTTCCACTGTTTTTAAGCGTTTTAGCAGGGTTATTGGTGTTTTTTGACGGGTTTTCACTGTTTTTAAGCGTTTTAACAGGGTTATTGGTGTTTTTTGACGGTTTTTCACTGTTTTTTAGCTTTTTAGCAGGGTTATAGGTGTTTTTTGACGGTTTTTCACTGTTTTTAAGCGTTTCAGCGGGGTTATTGGTGTTTTTTGACGGTTTTTCACTGTTTTTAAGCGTTTTAGCAGGGTTATTGGTGTTTTTTGACGGTTTTTCACTGTTTTTAAGCGTTTTAGCAGGGTTATTGGTGTTTTTTGACGGTTTTTCACTGTTTTTAAGCGTTTCAGCAGGGTTATTGGTGTTTTTTGACGGTTTTTCACTGTTTTTAAGCGTTTCAGCAGGGTTATAGGTGTTTTTTGACGGTTTTTCACTGTTTTTAAGCGTTTTAGCAGGGTTATTGGTGTTTTTTGACGGTTTTTCACTGTTTTTAAGCGTTTTAGCAGGGTTATTGGTGTTTTTTGACGTTTTTTCACTGTTTTTAAGCGTTTTAGCAGGGTTATTGGTGTTTTTTGACGGTTTTTCACTGTTTTTAAGCGTTTTAGCAGGGTTATTGGTGTTTTTTGACGGTTTTTCACTGTTTTTAAGCGTTTTAGCAGGGTTATTGGTGTTTTTTGACGGTTTTTCACTGTTTTTAAGCGTTTCAGCAGGGTTATTGGTGTTTTTTGACGGTTTTTCACTGTTTTTAAGCGTTTTAGCAGGGTTATTGGTGTTTTTTGACGGTTTTTCACTGTTTTTAAGCGTTTCAGCAGGGTTATTGGTGTTTTTTGACGGTTTTTCACTGTTTTTAAGCGTTTCAGCAGGGTTATTGGTGTTTTTTGACGGTTTTTCACTGTTTTTAAGCGTTTTAGCAGGGTTATTGGTGTTTTTTGACGGTTTTTCACTGTTTTTAAGCGTTTTAGCAGGGTTATTGGTGTTTTTTGACGGTTTTTCACTGTTTTTAAGCGTTTTAGCAGGGTTATTGGTGTTTTTTGACGGTTTTTCACTGTTTTTAAGCGTTTTAGCAGGATTATTGGTGTTTTTTGACGGTTTTTCACTGTTTTTAAGCGTTTTAGCAGGGTTATTGGTGTTTTTTGACGGTTTTTCACTGTTTTTAAGCGTTTTAGCAGGGTTATTGGTGTTTTTTGACGGTTTTTCACTGTTTTTAAGCGTTTTAGCAGGATTATTGGTGTTTTTTGACGGTTTTTCACTGTTTTTAAGCGTTTCAGCAGGGTTATTGGTGTTTTTTGACGGTTTTTCACTGTTTTTAAGCGTTTTAGCAGGGTTATTGGTGTTTTTTGACGGTTTTTCACTGTTTTTAGGCGTTTTAGCAGGGTTATAGGTGTTTTTTGACGGTTTTTCACTGTTTTTAAGCGTTTCAGAGGGGTTATTGGTGTTTTTTGACGGTTTTTCACTGTTTTTAAGCGTTTTAGCAGGGTTATTGGTGTTTTTTGACTGTTTTTCACTGTTTTTAAGCGTTTTAGCAGGGTTATTGGTGTTTTTTGACGGTTTTTCACTGTTTTTAAGCGTTTTAGCGGGGTTATTGGTGTTTTTTGACGGTTTTTCACTGTTTTTAAGCGTTTTAGCAGGGTTATTGGTGTTTTTTGACGGTTTTTCACTGTTTTTAAGCGTTTTAGCAGGGTTATAGGTGTTTTTTGACGGTTTTTCACTGTTTTAAAGCGTTTCAGCAGGGTTATTGGTGTTTTTTGACGGTTTTTCACTGTTTTTAAGCGTTTTAGCAGGGTTATTGGTGTTTTTTGACGGTTTTTCATTGTTTTTAAGCGTTTTAGCAGGGTTATTGCTGTTTTTTGACGGTTTTTCACTGTTTTTAAGCGTTTCAGCGGGGTTATTGGTGTTTTTTGACTGTTTTTCACTGTTTTTAAGCGTTTTAGCAGAGTTATTGGTGTTTTTTGACGGTTTTTCACTGTTTTTAAGCGTTTCAGCAGGGTTATAGGTGTTTTTTGACGGTTTTCCACTGTTTTTAAGCGTTTTAGCAGGGTTATTGGTGTTTTTTGACGGGTTTTCACTGTTTTTAAGCGTTTTAACAGGGTTATTGGTGTTTTTTGACGGTTTTTCACTGTTTTTTAGCGTTTTAGCAGGGTTATAGGTGTTTTTTGACGGTTTTTCACTGTTTTTAAGCGTTTCAGCGGGGTTATTGGTGTTTTTTGACGGTTTTTCACTGTTTTTAAGCGTTTTAGCAGGGTTATTGGTGTTTTTTGACGGTTTTTCACTGTTTTTAAGCGTTTTAGCAGGGTTATTGGTGTTTTTTGACGGTTTTTCACTGTTTTTAAGCGTTTCAGCAGGGTTATTGGTGTTTTTTGACGGTTTTTCACTGTTTTTAAGCGTTTCAGCAGGGTTATAGGTGTTTTTTGACGGTTTTTCACTGTTTTTAAGCGTTTTAGCAGGGTTATTGGTGTTTTTTGACGGTTTTTCACAGTTTTTAAGCGTTTTAGCAGGGTTATTGGTGTTTTTTGACGTTTTTTCACTGTTTTTAAGCGTTTTAGCAGGGTTATTGGTGTTTTTTGACGGTTTTTCACTGTTTTTAAGCGTTTTAGCAGGGTTATTGGTGTTTTTTGACGGTTTTTCACTGTTTTTAAGCGTTTTAGCAGGGTTATTGGTGTTTTTTGACGGTTTTTCACTGTTTTTAAGCGTTTCAGCAGGGTTATTGGTGTTTTTTTACGGTTTTTCACTGTTTTTAAGCGTTTTAGCAGGGTTATTGGTGTTTTTTGACGGTTTTTCACTGTTTTTAAGCGTTTCAGCAGGGTTATTGGTGTTTTTTGACGGTTTTTCACTGTTTTTAAGCGTTTCAGCAGGGTTATTGGTGTTTTTTGACGGTTTTTCACTGTTTTTAAGCGTTTTAGCAGGGTTATTGGTGTTTTTTGACGGTTTTTCACTGTTTTTAAGCGTTTTAGCAGGGTTATTGGTGTTTTTTGACGGTTTTTCACTGTTTTTAAGCGTTTTAGCAGGATTATTGGTGTTTTTTGACGGTTTTTCACTGTTTTTAAGCGTTTTAGCAGGGTTATTGGTGTTTTATGACGGTTTTTCACTGTTTTTAAGCGTTTTAGCAAGGTTATTGGTGTTTTTTGACGGTTTTTCACTGTTTTTAAGCGTTTTAGCAGGGTTATTGGTGTTTTTTGACGGTTTTTCACTGTTTTTAAGCGTTTTAGCAGGGTTATAGGTGTTTTTTGACGGTTTTTCACTGTTTTTAAGCGTTTCAGCAGGGTTATTGGTGTTTTTTGACGGTTTTTCACTGTTTTTAAGCGTTTCAGCAGGGTTATTGGTGTTTTTTGACTGTTTTTCACTGTTTTTAAGCGTTTTAGCAGGGTTATTGGTGTTTTTTGACGGGTTTTCACTGTTTTTAAGTGTTTTAGCAGGGTTATTGGTGTTTTTTGACGGTTTTTCACTGTTTTTAAGCGTTTTAGCAGGGTTATTGGTGTTTTTTGACGGTTTTTCACTGTTTTTAAGCGTTTCAGCAGGGTTATAGGTGTTTTTTGACGGTTTTTCACTGTTTTTAAGCGTTTCAGCAGGGTTATTGGTGTTTTTTGACGGTTTTTCACTGTTTTTAAGCGTTTCAGCAGGGTTATCGGTGTTTTTTGACGGTTTTTCACTGTTTTTAAGCGTTTCAGCAGGGTTATTGGTGTTTTTTGACGGTTTTTCACTGTTTTTAAGCGTTTCAGCAGGGTTATTGGTGTTTTTTGACGGTTTTTCACTGTTTTTAAGCGTTTTAGCAGGGTTATTGGTGTTTTTTGACGGTTTTTCACTATTTTTAAGCGTTTTAGCAGGGTTATAGGTGTTTTTTGACGGTTTTTCACTGTTTTTAAGCGTTTCAGCGGGGTTATTGGAGTTTTTTGACGGTTTTTCACTGTTTTTAAGCGTTTTAGCAGGGTTATAGGTGTTTTTTGACTGTTTTTCACTGTTTTTAAGCGTTTTAGCAGGGTTATTGGTGTTTTTTGACGGTTTTTCACTGTTTTAAAGCGTTTTAGCGGGGTTATTGGTGTTTTTTGACGGTTTTTCACTGTTTTTAAGCGTTTTAGCAGGATTATTGGTGTTTTTTGACGGTTTTTCACTGTTTTTAAGCGTTTTAGCAGGGTTATTGGTGTTTTTTGACGGTTTTTCACTGTTTTTAAGCGTTTTAGCAGGGTTATTGGTGTTTTTTGACGGTTTTTCACTGTTTTTAAGCGTTTTAGCAGGATTATTGGTGTTTTTTGACGGTTTTTCACTGTTTTTAAGCGTTTCAGCAGGGTTATTGGTGTTTTTTGACGGTTTTTCACTGTTTTTAAGCGTTTTAGCAGGGTTATTGGTGTTTTTTGACGGTTTTTCACTGTTTTTAGGCGTTTTAGCAGGGTTATAGGTGTTTTTTGACGGTTTTTCACTGTTTTTAAGCGTTTCAGAGGGGTTATTGGTGTTTTTTGACGGTTTTTCACTGTTTTTAAGCGTTTTAGCAGGGTTATTGGTGTTTTTTGACTGTTTTTCACTGTTTTTAAGCGTTTTAGCAGGGTTATTGGTGTTTTTTGACGGTTTTTCACTGTTTTTAAGAGTTTTAGCGGGGTTATTGGTGTTTTTTGACGGTTTTTCACTGTTTTTAAGCGTTTTAGCAGGGTTATTGGTGTTTTTTGACGGTTTTTCACTGTTTTTAAGCGTTTTAGCAGGGTTATAGGTGTTTTTTGACGGTTTTTCACTGTTTTAAAGCGTTTCAGCAGGGTTATTGGTGTTTTTTGACGGTTTTTCACTGTTTTTAAGCGTTTTAGCAGGGTTATTGCTGTTTTTTGACGGTTTTTCACTGTTTTTAAGCGTTTCAGTGGGGTTATTGGTGTTTTTTGACTGTTTTTCACTGTTTTTAAGCGTTTTAGCAGAGTTATTGGTGTTTTTTGACGGTTTTTCACTGTTTTTAAGCGTTTCAGCAGGGTTATAGGTGTTTTTTGACGGTTTTCCACTGTTTTTAAGCGTTTTAGCAGGGTTATTGGTGTTTTTTGACGGTTTTTCACTGTTTTTAAGCGTTTTAACAGGGTTATTGGTGTTTTTTGACGGTTTTTCACTGTTTTTTAGCGTTTAAGCAGGGTTATAGGTGTTTTTTGACGGTTTTTCACTGTTTTTAAGCGTTTCAGCGGGGTTATTGGTGTTTTTTGACGGTTTTTCACTGTTTTTAAGCGTTTTAGCAGGGTTATTGGTGTTTTTTGACGGTTTTTCACTGTTTTTAAGCGTTTTAGCAGGGTTATTGGTGTTTTTTGACGGTTTTCACTGTTTTTAAGCGTTTCAGCAGGGTTATTGGTGTTTTTTGACGGTTTTTCACTGTTTTTAAGCGTTTCAGCAGGGTTATAGGTGTTTTTTGACGGTTTTTCACTGTTTTTAAGCGTTTTAGCAGGGTTATTGGTGTTTTTTGACGGTTTTTCACTGTTTTTAAGCGTTTTAGCAGGGTTATTGGTGTTTTTTGACGTTTTTTCACTGTTTTTAAGCGTTTTAGCAGGGTTATTGGTGTTTTTTGACGGTTTTTCACTGTTTTTAAGCGTTTCAGCGGGGTTATTGGTGTTTTTTGACGGTTTTTCACTGTTTTTAAGCGTTTCAGCGGGGTTATTGGTGTTTTTTGACTGTTTTTCACTGTTTTTAAGCGTTTTAGCAGAGTTATTGGTGTTTTTTGACGGTTTTTCACTGTTTTTAAGCGTTTCAGCAGGGTTATAGGTGTTTTTTGACGGTTTTTCACTGTTTTTAAGCGTTTTAGCAGGGTTATTGGTGTTTTTTGACGGTTTTTCACTTTTTTTAAGCGTTTTAGCAGGGTTATTGGTGTTTTTTGACGGTTTTTCACTGTTTTTAAGCGTTTCAGCAGGGTTATAGGTGTTTTTTGACGGTTTTTCACTGTTTTTAAGCGTTTCAGCAGGGTTATTGGTGTTTTTTGACGGTTTTTCACTGTTTTTAAGCGTTTCAGCAGGGTTATCGGTGTTTTTTGACGGTTTTTCACTGTTTTTAAGCGTTTTAGCAGGGTTATTGGTGTTTTTTGACGGTTTTTCACTGTTTTTAAGCGTTTTAGCAGGGTTATTGGTGTTTTTTGACGGTTTTCACTGTTTTTAAGCGTTTCAGCAGGGTTATAGGTGTTTTTTGACGGTTTTTCACTGTTTTTAAGCGTTTCAGCAGGGTTATTGGTGTTTTTTGAAGGTTTTTCACTGTTTTTAAGCGTTTCAGCAGGGTTATCGGTGTTTTTTGACGGTTTTTCACTGTTTTTAAGCGTTTCAGCAGGGTTATTGGTGTTTTTTGACGGTTTTTCACTGTTTTTAAGCGTTTCAGCAGGGTTATTGGTGTTTTTTGACGGTTTTTCACTGTTTTTAAGCGTTTTAGCAGGGTTATTGGTGTTTTTTGACGGTTTTTCACTGTTTTTAAGCGTTTTAGCAGGGTTATAGGTGTTTTTTGACGGTTTTTCACTGTTTTTAAGCGTTTCAGCGGGGTTATTGGTGTTTTTTGACGGTTTTTCACTGTTTTTAAGCGTTTTAGCAGGGTTATAGGTGTTTTTTGACTGTTTTTCACTGTTTTTAAGCGTTTTAGCAGGGTTATTGGTGTTTTTTGACGGTTTTTCACTGTTTTAAAGCGTTTTAGCGGGGTTATTGGTGTTTTTTGACGGTTTTTCACTGTTTTTAAGCGTTTTAGCAGGATTATTGGTGTTTTTGACGGTTTTTCACTGTTTTTAAGCGTTTTAGCAGGGTTATTGGTGTTTTTTGACGGTTTTTCACTGTTTTTAAGCGTTTTAGCAGGGTTATTGGTGTTTTTTGACGGTTTTTCACTGTTTTTAAGCGTTTTAGCAGGATTATTGGTGTTTTTTGACGGTTTTTCACTGTTTTTAAGCGTTTCAGCAGGGTTATTGGTGTTTTTTGACGGTTTTTCACTGTTTTTAAGCGTTTTAGCAGGGTTATTGGTGTTTTTTGACGGTTTTTCACTGTTTTTAGGCGTTTTAGCAGGGTTATAGGTGTTTTTTGACGGTTTTTCACTGTTTTTAAGCGTTTCAGAGGGGTTATTGGTGTTTTTTGACGGTTTTTCACTGTTTTTAAGCGTTTTAGCAGGGTTATTGGTGTTTTTTGACTGTTTTTCACTGTTTTTAAGCGTTTTAGCAGGGTTATTGGTGTTTTTTGACGGTTTTTCACTGTTTTTAAGAGTTTTAGCGGGGTTATTGGTGTTTTTTGACGGTTTTTCACTGTTTTTAAGCGTTTTAGCAGGGTTATTGGTGTTTTTTGACGGTTTTTCACTGTTTTTAAGCGTTTTAGCAGGGTTATAGGTGTTTTTTGACGGTTTTTCACTGTTTTAAAGCGTTTCAGCAGGGTTATTGGTGTTTTTTGACGGTTTTCACTGTTTTTAAGCGTTTTAGCAGGGTTATTGCTGTTTTTTGACGGTTTTTCACTGTTTTTAAGCGTTTCAGAGGGGTTATTGGTGTTTTTTGACTGTTTTTCACTGTTTTTAAGCGTTTTAGCAGAGTTATTGGTGTTTTTTGACGGTTTTTCACTGTTTTTAAGCGTTTCAGCAGGGTTATAGGTGTTTTTTGACGGTTATCCACTGTTTTTAAGCGTTTTAGCAGGGTTATTGGTGTTTTTTGACGGTTTTTCACTGTTTTTAAGCGTTTTAACAGGGTTATTGGTGTTTTTTGACGGTTTTTCACTGTTTTTTAGCGTTTTAGCAGGGTTATAGGTGTTTTTTGACGGTTTTTCACTGTTTTTAAGCGTTTCAGCGGGGTTATTGGTGTTTTTTGACGGTTTTTCACTATTTTTAAGCGTTTTAGCAGGGTTATTGGTGTTTTTTGACGGTTTTTCACTGTTTTTAAGCGTTTTAGCAGGGTTATTGGTGTTTTTTGACGGTTTTTTCACTGTTTTTAAGCGTTTCAGCAGGGTTATTGGTGTTTTTTGACGGTTTTTCACTGTTTTTAAGCGTTTCAGCAGGGTTATAGGTGTTTTTTGACGTTTTTCACTGTTTTAAGCGTTTTAGCAGGGTTATTGGTGTTTTTTGACGGTTTTTCACTGTTTTTAAGCGTTTCAGCGGGGTTATTGGTGTTTTTTGACGGTTTTTCACTGTTTTTAAGCGTTTCAGCGGGGTTATTGGTGTTTTTTGACTGTTTTCACTGTTTTTAAGCGTTTTAGCAGAGTTATTGGTGTTTTTTGACGGTTTTTCACTGTTTTTAAGCGTTTCAGCAGGGTTATAGGTGTTTTTTGACGGTTTTTCACTGTTTTTAAGCGTTTTAGCAGGGTTATTGGTGTTTTTTGACGGTTTTTCACTTTTTTT
>NW_027556714.1:0-2500 GCF_964204865.1 Styela clava
CTGCACCGACGACGTATCATTCAAGTGTCTGCCCTATCAACTGTCGAAGGTACGCTACGTGCCTACCTTTGTGATAACGGGTAACGGGGAATCAGGGTTCGATTCCGGAGAGGGAGCCTGAGAAACGGCTACCACATCCAAGGAAGGCAGCAGGCGCGCAAATTACCCATTCCCGACACGGGGAGGTAGTGACGAAAAATAACAATACAGGACTCTAACGAGGCCCTGTAATTGGAATGAGTACATCCTAAAACTCTTAACGAGTATCCATTGGAGGGCAAGTCTGGTGCCAGCAGCCGCGGTAATTCCAGCTCCAACAGTGTATGCTAAAGTTGTTGCGGTTGAAAAGCTCGTAGTTGGATTTTGGGCGAGCGCCGCCGGTCCGTCGCAAGGCGTGTCACTGGTTGCGTTCGCCTCACCTTCGGTTCTCCGTCGGTGCTCTTGACTGAGTGTCGGCGGTGGCCGATAAGTTTACTTTGAAAAAATTAGAGTGTTCAAAGCAGGCTGTTCGCCTGCATAGTGTTGCATGGAATAATGGAATAGGACCTCGGTTCTATTTTGTTGGTTTTCGGAGCACGAGGTAATGATTAAGAGGGACAGACGGGGGCGTCCGTACTCTGCCGTTAGAGGTGAAATTCTTGGATCGGCGGAAGACGAACTACTGCGAAAGCATTCGCCAAGAATGTTTTCTTTAATCAAGAGCGAAAGTCAGAGGTTCGAAGACGATCAGATACCGTCCTAGTTCTGACTATAAACGATGCCAACTAGCGATCGGGAGGCGTTACCATGACGACCTTTCCGGCAGCTTCCGGGAAACCAAAGTCTTTGGGTTCCGGGGGAAGTATGGTTGCAAAGCTGAAACTTAAAGGAATTGACGGAAGGGCACCACCAGGAGTGGAGCCTGCGGCTTAATTTGACTCAACACGGGGAAACTCACCCGGCCCGGACACAGGTAGGATTGACAGATTGAGAGCTCTTTCTTGATTCTGTGGGTGGTGGTGCATGGCCGTTCTTAGTTGGTGGAGCGATTTGTCTGGTTAATTCCGATAACGAACGAGACTCTGGCATGCTAAATAGTTACGCGACCTTCTCGGTCGGCGTCTAACTTCTTAGAGGGACTAGTGGCGTTTAGCCACACGAGATTGAGCAATAACAGGTCTGTGATGCCCTTAGATGTCCGGGGCCGCACGCGCGCTACACTGAGTGAAGCAGCGAGTGTCTAACCTAGGCCGAAAGGTCCGGGTAACCCGTTGAACCTCATTCGTGATTGGGATAGGGACTTGCAATTGTTTCCCTTGAACGAGGAATTCCCAGTAAGCGCAAGTCATCAACTTGCGTTGATTACGTCCCTGCCCTTTGTACACACCGCCCGTCGCTACTACCGATTGAATGGTTTAGTGAGATCCTTGGATCGGCCCCGTCGCGGCTGGCAACGGCCGCGTCGGCGTGTCGAGAAGACGATCAAACTTGATCATTTAGAGGAAGTAAAAGTCGTAACAAGGTTTCCGTAGGTGAACCTGCGGAAGGATCATTACCGAAGGTGGTGGTAGGCCCCGGCCGACCGCGCACTGAATTGTCTTTGGGTGCCGCCGAGAGGGCGGCCGTCAATCGGGGTTCCGCCCCGTGCGACACGCGTAACACGTTGGCATAGCAAGGCAGCCGAGTGCGATGGTGGCTTCTGGGCACCGCGCTCGATGTGCCGCCGGCCCAGCCCGGCGGTCGCTCGGCGCCGTTTGTTGGTGTTTTTGTGCAGTTGTTGTCGGTGGTGGTTTTGTGGTCGATCCCACAGTGTGACGTCCGCGCGCTTCGGCGCCGGGCGAAACGTCGAGGACGACTCTTAACGGTGGATCACTCGGCTCGCGAGTCGATGAAGGACGCAGCCAAGTGCGAGAAGTAATGTGAATTGCAGAACACATTGAACGTCGACCTTCTGAACGCGAATTGCGGTCTCGGGTCAATCCCGGGACCGCGTCTGCCTCAGGGTCGCGTTCGTCCTCACCCGAGGGCCGTCGCCTGGCCTCTGCGAAGACGGCCGGGCGTCGCCCCAAGTTGAAGCGGTCGCCGAGCTTTCTCGGCGCGACCGCGTGTCCCGTACACCGCCGGCCCCTCGACGTGTTCAACTACGTTCGAGGGGCGGGTCCAGGTCGGTCGGTCCGGTCACGAGATCAAGACCGACCGTGGGCCAAGGCGGCGACGGTACGCGCTCGGTCGGCGCCGGCGGCGACGACTTGCGATGCCAGCGGGCCGTGTAAGAAACGGCCCGCTTGACACATACGACCTGAGTTCAGGCGAGAGCACCCGCTGAATTTAAGCATATTATTAAGCGGAGGAAAAGAAACCAACAGGGATTCCCTGAGTAACGGCGAGTGAACCGGGAAGAGTCCAGCGTCGAATCTGCGCGCTTTTCGAGCGCGCCGAGTTGTGACGTACGGAAGTCCCAGTGCGGCTGACGGCGAGCGCCGGTGTCCTTCTGATCGAGGCCTCGTCCCACGGCGGGTGT
>NW_027556714.1:7500-10000 GCF_964204865.1 Styela clava
GTCGCCGGCATCGGCGTCGAATGAAGCCGAGCCGAAAAAAGTTAAAGTACAAACGTGCAAGCATACTAACCTAACCCTAGGTAAGGCATGTCAGAGCGAAAGACAGTAATTTCGAATGAGCCAAGAAAGAGCGGTGCGGGGCCGGGCGGAGCGCACCCTTTTCTCGGTGGCTGGCGGGCGAGAGAGTGCTGCGTCGCCGGCATCGGCGTCGAAAGAAGCCGAGCCAAAAAAAGTTAAAGTACAAACGCGATGCTAATGAGCGAGCCGTTGTCTCGACTAATATGTAGGGGGCGTTCGATCGAGCGTCTGGCTTGAGCGCTTGTCGGCCTAGCAGAACGGTCGCATTGTTATGCCCGGGTTTTAGGCACCGCTGCAGGCGGCCGGCAGAGCTCTTGTTTGTGCGAAACTGAATGGATCGAGCCCGAGAGAGGGCGAGCAAAGAAAAAACGCAAATCGCTCCGCCTGGCACTGCCGGCGAGGGCGTGGACGTCGCGGCCAGCGACTGTCGAAGCTGAGTACGGCCGCAGGCGATCGCCTCGGTCTTAAACGAATGCGACGAGCACGCGCCGGGCGGCCCAGCAAGGGCCGAGCGCAGCTGTCGCAGCTATCTGGTTGATCCTGCCAGTAGTGATATGCTTGTCTCAAAGATTAAGCCATGCAGGTGCAAGTACGAGTTCTCGTAAAGCGAAACTGCGAATGGCTCATTAAATCAGTCTTGGTTTATTTGGTCTCGTAAGCGAAGTGGATAACTGTGGTAATTCTAGAGCTAATACATGCATTAAGCGCCGACTTCGGGAGGCGCGCTTTTATCAGATCAAAACCGACCGGGTTCGTCCTGTGACGTTTGATGACTCTGGATAACCACGCGGATCGTACGGTCTCTGCACCGACGACGTATCATTCAAGTGTCTGCCCTATCAACTGTCGAAGGTACGCTACGTGCCTACCTTTGTGATAACGGGTAACGGGGAATCAGGGTTCGATTCCGGAGAGGGAGCCTGAGAAACGGCTACCACATCCAAGGAAGGCAGCAGGCGCGCAAATTACCCATTCCCGACACGGGGAGGTAGTGACGAAAAATAACAATACAGGACTCTAACGAGGCCCTGTAATTGGAATGAGTACATCCTAAAACTCTTAACGAGTATCCATTGGAGGGCAAGTCTGGTGCCAGCAGCCGCGGTAATTCCAGCTCCAACAGTGTATGCTAAAGTTGTTGCGGTTGAAAAGCTCGTAGTTGGATTTTGGGCGAGCGCCGCCGGTCCGTCGCAAGGCGTGTCACTGGTTGCGTTCGCCTCACCTTCGGTTCTCCGTCGGTGCTCTTGACTGAGTGTCGGCGGTGGCCGATAAGTTTACTTTGAAAAAATTAGAGTGTTCAAAGCAGGCTGTTCGCCTGCATAGTGTTGCATGGAATAATGGAATAGGACCTCGGTTCTATTTTGTTGGTTTTCGGAGCACGAGGTAATGATTAAGAGGGACAGACGGGGGCGTCCGTACTCTGCCGTTAGAGGTGAAATTCTTGGATCGGCGGAAGACGAACTACTGCGAAAGCATTCGCCAAGAATGTTTTCTTTAATCAAGAGCGAAAGTCAGAGGTTCGAAGACGATCAGATACCGTCCTAGTTCTGACTATAAACGATGCCAACTAGCGATCGGGAGGCGTTACCATGACGACCTTTCCGGCAGCTTCCGGGAAACCAAAGTCTTTGGGTTCCGGGGGAAGTATGGTTGCAAAGCTGAAACTTAAAGGAATTGACGGAAGGGCACCACCAGGAGTGGAGCCTGCGGCTTAATTTGACTCAACACGGGGAAACTCACCCGGCCCGGACACAGGTAGGATTGACAGATTGAGAGCTCTTTCTTGATTCTGTGGGTGGTGGTGCATGGCCGTTCTTAGTTGGTGGAGCGATTTGTCTGGTTAATTCCGATAACGAACGAGACTCTGGCATGCTAAATAGTTACGCGACCTTCTCGGTCGGCGTCTAACTTCTTAGAGGGACTAGTGGCGTTTAGCCACACGAGATTGAGCAATAACAGGTCTGTGATGCCCTTAGATGTCCGGGGCCGCACGCGCGCTACACTGAGTGAAGCAGCGAGTGTCTAACCTAGGCCGAAAGGTCCGGGTAACCCGTTGAACCTCATTCGTGATTGGGATAGGGACTTGCAATTGTTTCCCTTGAACGAGGAATTCCCAGTAAGCGCAAGTCATCAACTTGCGTTGATTACGTCCCTGCCCTTTGTACACACCGCCCGTCGCTACTACCGATTGAATGGTTTAGTGAGATCCTTGGATCGGCCCCGTCGCGGCTGGCAACGGCCGCGTCGGCGTGTCGAGAAGACGATCAAACTTGATCATTTAGAGGAAGTAAAAGTCGTAACAAGGTTTCCGTAGGTGAACCTGCGGAAGGATCATTACCGAAGGTGGTGGTAGGCCCCGGCCGACCGCGCACTGAATTGTCTTTGGGTGCCGCCGAGAGGGCGGCCGTCAATCGGGGTTCCG
>NW_027556714.1:17500-20000 GCF_964204865.1 Styela clava
CTAGTTCTGACTATAAACGATGCCAACTAGCGATCGGGAGGCGTTACCATGACGACCTTTCCGGCAGCTTCCGGGAAACCAAAGTCTTTGGGTTCCGGGGGAAGTATGGTTGCAAAGCTGAAACTTAAAGGAATTGACGGAAGGGCACCACCAGGAGTGGAGCCTGCGGCTTAATTTGACTCAACACGGGGAAACTCACCCGGCCCGGACACAGGTAGGATTGACAGATTGAGAGCTCTTTCTTGATTCTGTGGGTGGTGGTGCATGGCCGTTCTTAGTTGGTGGAGCGATTTGTCTGGTTAATTCCGATAACGAACGAGACTCTGGCATGCTAAATAGTTACGCGACCTTCTCGGTCGGCGTCTAACTTCTTAGAGGGACTAGTGGCGTTTAGCCACACGAGATTGAGCAATAACAGGTCTGTGATGCCCTTAGATGTCCGGGGCCGCACGCGCGCTACACTGAGTGAAGCAGCGAGTGTCTAACCTAGGCCGAAAGGTCCGGGTAACCCGTTGAACCTCATTCGTGATTGGGATAGGGACTTGCAATTGTTTCCCTTGAACGAGGAATTCCCAGTAAGCGCAAGTCATCAACTTGCGTTGATTACGTCCCTGCCCTTTGTACACACCGCCCGTCGCTACTACCGATTGAATGGTTTAGTGAGATCCTTGGATCGGCCCCGTCGCGGCTGGCAACGGCCGCGTCGGCGTGTCGAGAAGACGATCAAACTTGATCATTTAGAGGAAGTAAAAGTCGTAACAAGGTTTCCGTAGGTGAACCTGCGGAAGGATCATTACCGAAGGTGGTGGTAGGCCCCGGCCGACCGCGCACTGAATTGTCTTTGGGTGCCGCCGAGAGGGCGGCCGTCAATCGGGGTTCCGCCCCGTGCGACACGCGTAACACGTTGGCATAGCAAGGCAGCCGAGTGCGATGGTGGCTTCTGGGCACCGCGCTCGATGTGCCGCCGGCCCAGCCCGGCGGTCGCTCGGCGCCGTTTGTTGGTGTTTTTGTGCAGTTGTTGTCGGTGGTGGTTTTGTGGTCGATCCCACAGTGTGACGTCCGCGCGCTTCGGCGCCGGGCGAAACGTCGAGGACGACTCTTAACGGTGGATCACTCGGCTCGCGAGTCGATGAAGGACGCAGCCAAGTGCGAGAAGTAATGTGAATTGCAGAACACATTGAACGTCGACCTTCTGAACGCGAATTGCGGTCTCGGGTCAATCCCGGGACCGCGTCTGCCTCAGGGTCGCGTTCGTCCTCACCCGAGGGCCGTCGCCTGGCCTCTGCGAAGACGGCCGGGCGTCGCCCCAAGTTGAAGCGGTCGCCGAGCTTTCTCGGCGCGACCGCGTGTCCCGTACACCGCCGGCCCCTCGACGTGTTCAACTACGTTCGAGGGGCGGGTCCAGGTCGGTCGGTCCGGTCACGAGATCAAGACCGACCGTGGGCCAAGGCGGCGACGGTACGCGCTCGGTCGGCGCCGGCGGCGACGACTTGCGATGCCAGCGGGCCGTGTAAGAAACGGCCCGCTTGACACATACGACCTGAGTTCAGGCGAGAGCACCCGCTGAATTTAAGCATATTATTAAGCGGAGGAAAAGAAACCAACAGGGATTCCCTGAGTAACGGCGAGTGAACCGGGAAGAGTCCAGCGTCGAATCTGCGCGCTTTTCGAGCGCGCCGAGTTGTGACGTACGGAAGTCCCAGTGCGGCTGACGGCGAGCGCCGGTGTCCTTCTGATCGAGGCCTCGTCCCACGGCGGGTGTTAGGCCCATAGGGGCGCTTGCCTTGGCCGCTTCGGGTCTTCTCGGAGTCGGGTTGTTTGGGAATGCAGCCCAAAGCGGGTGGTAAACTCCACCTAAGACTAAATACGGTCGCGAGACCGATAGCGGACAAGTACCGTGAGGGAAAGTTGAAAAGCACTTTGAAGAGAGAGTTCAAGAGTACGTGAAACCGTTGAGAGGCAAACGGGAGGGCCCGTCAGGTCGCCGGCTCGCTTTCAGTTGGGTGCGGGGGCGCGCGGTCTCGGTTCGCGGACGCTTAAGGCGCCGCTGCCGAGTCGGCTCGCGCACCGTCTCAGCGCACTAGCGACCGGCGCGGGTCACGACCGGTTTGCCGTCGGTCTAAGTCCCCGCGCGAAGGTGGCCTCCGCTCCGGCGGGGGTGTTACAGCGCGCGGGCGGTGCGGCCCGGCGGCGGATCGAGGAAAGGATGCCGCGCGCTCTCTGTGTGCGGCCGTCGCCGTTCGGCTGGCTTGTCGTTCGCCTGCACTGTACGCAGTGCCGGTGTTCGGCGGGCTGCCGCTTCGGTGGCGCGCCGTCGACGCGCTCGGGGTCCGTGGCCACGTCGGCCACCCTCCCGACCCGTCTTGAGACACGGACCAAGGAGTCTAACATGAGCGCGAGTCGTCGAGTGGTTCGAGACTCGCAGGCGAAATGAAAGTGAAGGCGGCCTTTGGCCGAACGAGGTCGGACCCGGAGCCCCGTGCGGGCGCCGGCGCACGAC
>NW_027556714.1:25000-27500 GCF_964204865.1 Styela clava
GAAGTGGATAACTGTGGTAATTCTAGAGCTAATACATGCATTAAGCGCCGACTTCGGGAGGCGCGCTTTTATCAGATCAAAACCGACCGGGTTCGTCCTGTGACGTTTGATGACTCTGGATAACCACGCGGATCGTACGGTCTCTGCACCGACGACGTATCATTCAAGTGTCTGCCCTATCAACTGTCGAAGGTACGCTACGTGCCTACCTTTGTGATAACGGGTAACGGGGAATCAGGGTTCGATTCCGGAGAGGGAGCCTGAGAAACGGCTACCACATCCAAGGAAGGCAGCAGGCGCGCAAATTACCCATTCCCGACACGGGGAGGTAGTGACGAAAAATAACAATACAGGACTCTAACGAGGCCCTGTAATTGGAATGAGTACATCCTAAAACTCTTAACGAGTATCCATTGGAGGGCAAGTCTGGTGCCAGCAGCCGCGGTAATTCCAGCTCCAACAGTGTATGCTAAAGTTGTTGCGGTTGAAAAGCTCGTAGTTGGATTTTGGGCGAGCGCCGCCGGTCCGTCGCAAGGCGTGTCACTGGTTGCGTTCGCCTCACCTTCGGTTCTCCGTCGGTGCTCTTGACTGAGTGTCGGCGGTGGCCGATAAGTTTACTTTGAAAAAATTAGAGTGTTCAAAGCAGGCTGTTCGCCTGCATAGTGTTGCATGGAATAATGGAATAGGACCTCGGTTCTATTTTGTTGGTTTTCGGAGCACGAGGTAATGATTAAGAGGGACAGACGGGGGCGTCCGTACTCTGCCGTTAGAGGTGAAATTCTTGGATCGGCGGAAGACGAACTACTGCGAAAGCATTCGCCAAGAATGTTTTCTTTAATCAAGAGCGAAAGTCAGAGGTTCGAAGACGATCAGATACCGTCCTAGTTCTGACTATAAACGATGCCAACTAGCGATCGGGAGGCGTTACCATGACGACCTTTCCGGCAGCTTCCGGGAAACCAAAGTCTTTGGGTTCCGGGGGAAGTATGGTTGCAAAGCTGAAACTTAAAGGAATTGACGGAAGGGCACCACCAGGAGTGGAGCCTGCGGCTTAATTTGACTCAACACGGGGAAACTCACCCGGCCCGGACACAGGTAGGATTGACAGATTGAGAGCTCTTTCTTGATTCTGTGGGTGGTGGTGCATGGCCGTTCTTAGTTGGTGGAGCGATTTGTCTGGTTAATTCCGATAACGAACGAGACTCTGGCATGCTAAATAGTTACGCGACCTTCTCGGTCGGCGTCTAACTTCTTAGAGGGACTAGTGGCGTTTAGCCACACGAGATTGAGCAATAACAGGTCTGTGATGCCCTTAGATGTCCGGGGCCGCACGCGCGCTACACTGAGTGAAGCAGCGAGTGTCTAACCTAGGCCGAAAGGTCCGGGTAACCCGTTGAACCTCATTCGTGATTGGGATAGGGACTTGCAATTGTTTCCCTTGAACGAGGAATTCCCAGTAAGCGCAAGTCATCAACTTGCGTTGATTACGTCCCTGCCCTTTGTACACACCGCCCGTCGCTACTACCGATTGAATGGTTTAGTGAGATCCTTGGATCGGCCCCGTCGCGGCTGGCAACGGCCGCGTCGGCGTGTCGAGAAGACGATCAAACTTGATCATTTAGAGGAAGTAAAAGTCGTAACAAGGTTTCCGTAGGTGAACCTGCGGAAGGATCATTACCGAAGGTGGTGGTAGGCCCCGGCCGACCGCGCACTGAATTGTCTTTGGGTGCCGCCGAGAGGGCGGCCGTCAATCGGGGTTCCGCCCCGTGCGACACGCGTAACACGTTGGCATAGCAAGGCAGCCGAGTGCGATGGTGGCTTCTGGGCACCGCGCTCGATGTGCCGCCGGCCCAGCCCGGCGGTCGCTCGGCGCCGTTTGTTGGTGTTTTTGTGCAGTTGTTGTCGGTGGTGGTTTTGTGGTCGATCCCACAGTGTGACGTCCGCGCGCTTCGGCGCCGGGCGAAACGTCGAGGACGACTCTTAACGGTGGATCACTCGGCTCGCGAGTCGATGAAGGACGCAGCCAAGTGCGAGAAGTAATGTGAATTGCAGAACACATTGAACGTCGACCTTCTGAACGCGAATTGCGGTCTCGGGTCAATCCCGGGACCGCGTCTGCCTCAGGGTCGCGTTCGTCCTCACCCGAGGGCCGTCGCCTGGCCTCTGCGAAGACGGCCGGGCGTCGCCCCAAGTTGAAGCGGTCGCCGAGCTTTCTCGGCGCGACCGCGTGTCCCGTACACCGCCGGCCCCTCGACGTGTTCAACTACGTTCGAGGGGCGGGTCCAGGTCGGTCGGTCCGGTCACGAGATCAAGACCGACCGTGGGCCAAGGCGGCGACGGTACGCGCTCGGTCGGCGCCGGCGGCGACGACTTGCGATGCCAGCGGGCCGTGTAAGAAACGGCCCGCTTGACACATACGACCTGAGTTCAGGCGAGAGCACCCGCTGAATTTAAGCATATTATTAAGCGGAGGAAAAGAAACCAACAGGGATTCCCTGAG